>NC_090295.1:48431035-48526035 GCF_037392515.1 Haliotis asinina | reverse complement strand
TTGCCTTGGAATCGCAGACTGAGACTCCCCAGCCTCCAAATGAGCAATCATGAAGAAAACCTGAAGGAACATTAACGGTCCAACGCTGCAAGAAACCTCTAGTCACAAAATGAGAAGTGTTCCAAAGTAAGGGTAGCAGAGCAGTCAGTATCTTATGTGGCCATCATTAGCATCAATGCTTGCTTGGCATCTGTGTCCCATAAACGGACCAGATTCCGGATAAAGTGCCTGGGAATGAGTTGGTACTCTTCCCTCAAGGCCACAAACAGAGCAGGTAACGTCTCTGGCTGAGGGTCACGCTGTCGCACACGACGATCCAATTTGTCCCACAAACGTTCAGTAGGGTTAAGATCAGATTATCGTGAGGGACAATCAAGAACCTGAACGTTGTCCTGGGCAAAGAAATCCCTGGTTATTCTTGCTGTATGCGGCCGAGCGTTATCATGCTGAAAAATGACGTTCTGTTGGTTCATGAAAGGAAGGACATGAGGCCTGATGATCTAATCACCTTAACGTCGAGCTGTCAAATTGCCCTGGACCTGAATGAGATCTGTCCTGCCACTGTATGAGATGTCAGCCTAAACGATGACACTTCCACCACCTAATCTGTCCACTGCCTGTACACCTTTTGCAGCATAGAGTTCGTTATGACGTCGATATACACGTGCTCTTCCGTAGCAGCATGTAACATGACTCATCACTGAAGATAACAGTTCTCCACATCTGCAATGACAATGGGGTATGTTGGCGACACCACTGTCTGCGTTGTTGCCGATGTTGACGTGTAAGGATAGGTCCTCACAAAGGTCTTCTAGAACGAATATTAGCCTCACGTAAGCGGTCCCACACAGTCAGATCAGCAATTGAGTCCCGGTACTACCGATGTTGTGGAGGATGCTGTGGTGTGATCACTACCGATGTTGTGGAGGATGCTGTGGTGTGATCACTACCGATGTTGTGGAGGATGCTGTGGTGTGATCACTACCGATGTTGTGGAGGATGCTGTGGTGTGATCACTACCGATGTTGTGGAGGATGCTGTGGTGTGATCACTACCGATGTTGTGGAGGATGCTGTGGTGTGATCACTACCGATGTTGTGGAGGATGCTGTGGTGAACCTATTCCTCAAATGTCGAAGCCGAATAAACCTTCCTGAGAGGGCGTGGTCACACGGGGGCGACCTGCCCTGGGGCGATCACGTGTTGACCCTTGCGACTGGTAGCTGAGCCAAAGTCTTGCTTTGATATTCGGTGACACATTCAATTGCCTTGGAATCGCAGACTGAGACTCCCCAGCCTCCAAATGAGCAATCGCATTGTTGCGCTGAGGCTCAGTAAAACTAGGCATGACCTTAACACCAAATTTATAATTAATTAAGGTTGTCAAACCTCGTCTTAAACGGAAAAGACTTTTTGTGAAACTCTCTAGCACGAGTATGAGTTCAAAGTTAGAAAAGTGGAATATGTTTCTTGCGTGTACAAGGGTAACAACTCTGCACAGTGAGTGCTGGCGTCTTGGACAGGGGGCCGTAACTACATTAGTAAATTCAAATGCAGATGTAAACGTAAACAGCTTCGACGTAGAGCTGACGTGTCAGCGGCAGTGATTGTCTACGCTTTCGGCAAATATAGAATGTGAAATTTCTAGGCTAGTTTACGACATTACACATTCTGAAGGAATTCCTAAGCTTGTAGGATGTGCAGTAAACTTTGAAAAATGTTCCAAATGAAAAACAACACATGAATAATATCTCTCAGCACTTCTTGACCTGTGAAACTGACGGTATAGTGTATGAGACTGAACTTCACAAACCGTCTAAATGGTAATGTCAAGAAGCGTTTACCATGAACAAGTAACAGACCGGAGATACAAAAGAGATTTGCACATGATGAAAAACAATCTCAGCTAGGACATTGAAATCTTGAGATAAAACAGTTCATTAATCTACTTATCAGTTTGCGATTATACCTGCTAACAAATATCTCTTGCAAACCGTTCAGCAAATTCTAGGATCTAATGCGTGCAAGATTGAAGTAGGGGTTAAATCTGACAAGCTACTCTACAAGCAAGGATGCTCTTTGCGGGAGGCACCATCAACTTCAGGTCTGTCTAATAAACTCATTGTTTTGCCACCTACATATAATCATGTAACGAAATCAGCAGAAATACAAGTATCCTCATCTCCCAAAGTAGTAACAGACTTAGCAAAATAAACATTAGCCGCATGTTGATAAAATATCAAGTGTAAATGTGTAAATGTTTGTATTTGTGTATATGTTTGTATTTGTGTATATGTTTGTATTTGTGTATATGTTTGTATTTGTGTATATATGTTTGTATTTATGTATATGTTTGTATTTGTGTATATGTTTGTAAAGGAAATGTTCATGTAATTGTACATGTAATGAAAAGATCGTTTCCACCGTGTCGCTTATTCACCGACATAACACCCTTTGTTTTTGAGGGAGAAGTCTGAATATTAAGACCAGGATATCTAGTAGTAGTAGTAGTAGTAGTAGTAGTAGTAGTAGTAGCAGCAGCAGCAGCAGCAGCAGCAGCAGTAGTAGTCAAACATATAACATTGAACGTTGACCTTCCTAAAATCCTCACTACAATTATTCAGCTCCACGCAGTATCAGCGTCACTTCTGACATGGCTATGAATTTATAACATGTTCGGCATCTGCAACGGCAAAAGTTGTCACTTGAATACGTTTGGAATCCTATCAATTTAGAAGGAATGTACAAGTATTAAGGTGCACTGGCGTAAGTACTTTAGTACGTTAGTAGTAGTAGTAGCAGCAGCAGCAGCAGCAGCAGCAGCAGCAGCAGCAGCAGCAGTAGTAGTAGTAGTAGTAGTAGTAGTATGAGTCAAATCTAAAGAAATTGATCACAAAAATAATAACGACACACCAAAGTTTTGGTTTTCAGTCCGAAACAATTCTACTAAATGTTTCACAGCAAGCGGTCTTGAATGTAGGTCGATCGTGATATTCAGGTAAAGATGCAGACATGTAGGTGGGCCGAATGTGTGTGTGTGTGTGTGTGTGTGTGTGTGTGTGTGTGTGTGTGTGTGTGTGTGTGTGTGTGTGTGTGTGTGTGTGTGTTTCCCGTCAACAACCAGTCACTGATTCTTGAGCAATCAAGCGAAGTATGGAACCTTCGCGATCGGCCTCGTGTTTACCAACAGTCGAAAGACATACTCATAAACAGAAGAGTTCCAAAAGAGTGGCAACTCTGAAACGCTACCTCAGCAGGGTGCCTCTAAAATACTATCATAGATTATGCGAAATGTGTCCCATAATAAATATCACTCAAACATTGTGACCCAATGATAACTATCACTACCAATAGCAATACAAATTACAGAAAATACACTCTCGTGACGGTAGTAGTAGTAGTAGCAGCAGCAGCAGCAGTAGCAGTAGCACTACTACTACTTCTACTACTACTACTACTACTACTGGTAGTAGTAGTAGCAGCAGCAGCAGCAGCAGTAGTAGTAGTAGTAGTAGTAGTAGTAGTCGTAGTCGTAGTCGTAGTCGTAGTAGTAGTAGTAGTAGTAGTAGTAGTAGTAGTAGTAGTAGTAGTAGTAGTAGTAGTAGTAGTAGTAGTAGTAGTAGTAGTAGTAGTAGTAGTAGTAGTAGTAGTAGTATGATTAATAATTTGCGGTGACAAAGGTATAAGAAAGCCCTTTTGAACCATCAAAATATAACACTTACAAATCTAGAATATTGAAGAACATGGATTGATCAGGCAAGAGTCAGATTCAAAGATTCGCAACAGAGGTTTCTAGTACAATGTAACTGAGTCAAATCTAAAGAAATTGATCACAAAAATAATAACGACACACCAAAGTTTTGGTTTTCAGTCCGAAACAATTCTACTAAATGTTTCACAGCAAACGGTCTTGAATGTAGGTCGATCGTGATATTCAGGTAAAGATGCAGACATGTAGGTGGGCCGAATGTGTGTGTGTGTGTGTGTGTGTGTGTGTGTGTGTGTGTGTGTGTGTGTGTGTGTGTGTGTGTGTGTGTTTCCCGTCAACAACCAGTCACTGATTCTTGAGCAATCAAGCGAAGTATGGAACCTTCGCGATCGGCCTCGTGTTTACCAACAGTCGAAAGACATACTCATAAACAGAAGAGTTCCAAAAGAGTGGCAACTCTGAAACGCTACCTCAGCAGGGTGCCTCTAAAATACTATCATAGATTATGCGAAATGTGTCCCATAATAAATATCACTCAAACATTGTGACCCAATGATAACTATCACTATCAATAGCAATACAAATTACAGAAAATACACTCTCGTGACGGTAGTAGTAGTAGTAGCAGCAGCAGCAGCAGTAGCAGTAGCACTACTACTGCTTCTACTACTACTACTACTACTGGTAGTAGTAGCAGCAGCAGCAGCAGCAGCAGCAGCAGTAGTAGTAGTAGTAGTAGTAGTAGTAGTAGTAGTAGTAGTAGTTGAAGTAGTAGTAGTAGTAGTAGTAGCAGCAGCAGCTGCAGCAGCAGCAGCAGCAGCAGCTAGGGAGTGAGTTTAGTTTTGGCAATATTCCAGCAATATCACAGCGGGAAACACCGGAAATGTGGAAGTGGGCAATACACATTGTTCCCATATGAGAAATCGATCACACGTCTTCGGGTCTGACGTGAAAACCCTTTACCACCAGGCTATACCACTCGCCCAGGTAAACCCAGTACTAGCGGCAGTAGTCCTAGTAGTAATAGTGATAGCAGAGGTAGTAGAATATCCTCAACTCCAATGGTAGTCGATGCAGTAGAGGAAGAGACATCTGTACGTGTTAATGGCACTTGTAAATGTTTATGCAAACGTAACTAACAACCAGTGGTGACGATTTCCACCTGCACCATTTTTTTCACCAGCATCAACCACGCCCATGTGCTTGTGCATGTTCTTGCACATAAAGATATGGAGATGTTCCAAGACTTGCCACTGTAACACATGCACATTCCGCCCCTGGTTATCTTCACATCAATTATTCAACCGCTCACATAATTACTCCATCGACTGAAATGTTGGATCCTTTTTGTCTTAAAGCTCCTGCCATGTAAATTGTGTAATGTACTCTTAAATCTTTGCAAAACTACATGTTGTTTCCAGATACAGTCCACGGTTAACGCGCACATTCTCACTGCAAAATCTTCTGCGAGTGTTTACGAAAAGATTGAACTTACATGGAGCCATGGATGGAAATATTAAGATAACAAAGCGTCATCTCAAGCACAAATGTACATTGCTACATAATGTATATCAGATGCTACACGTCACATCGTTTGCTTAAACAGGTAGCTTGCTTGTCTCTGTTGCCCAATGCGATGCAAGTAACTGTGCAGAGCGGCTAAGTGACTAACCGGTTCTCAGATTCACACTGATTGGCCCTGACAGTGTTTTTTGCTTTGGCATTATCAGACGTGTACTCATCAGTTCCAAACAGACAACATGAGCCCTGCCTAAAAAGTTCTGAACTACACAACGGAGGGTGTGTGGCACACAACACATACTTTTGTCTGCATTATCAACAATACCTCAAAGCGTCAACGTGGCATTTGAACCAACTACACATGCAGTCAGCAAATATCTGCAGGAGTCACAGTTGCTTGGTGCTCTTTAGATACATATCTACTGCAACGTATGTATCTGCAGCTGCAATGAATACGGTGCAAAGCCAATAGCTAGGATGTATTGACAGCTTCAGTGCATGGTGTTCAGTCCTCTGTCACTACGATGATACGGGCAGTGGAAGTCAAGACATGAAAAAAGTCCTGGAATAACATCAAAGATGAGGAAGACACTGATGTGCAACCACTGGGGAAATGTTTATAAAATCAGCGTTAGGATTATGGATGACCGATGACTGACCACATGTCAGATATCCAATACAGACATTTCTCTTGAGAGAGTTGCGCAAATTTCGAATATTGAACCAGGCATGATAAAGGTTTCGGCAAGCTTAGTTCCAGGACTTTGAACTCCTAATCTGATTAACCCGTTTGAATCTGACTGAAAGGGTCATGACTTCTAGTTTCCAAAACACTACCACCATCCCCATCACTTAAAGGTCACACCTATAATGACCAATATTAACTGTTCTCGCGACTAGGAATATCACGGTAAACATCGTGCTGCCTCACATTAAAGGTGTTGTTTCATCAAGAGCATACTCATGCCTAGATGCCTGTTGTTGCGGCAACCATTAATGGCTATTGAACTCGCAGAAAACCATTCGTATTTCATATAGACATATGTCCATGTTCTCCACAAAGAGTTGCCAAAATAGCATCCTTGTGAGGTCATTTCCGTTGTTCACCAAAGTGGGTCGCGTTGTGAAAATCACTCACTCACTTGTCGGATCATCATCTAAGCACTTTGACAGTTATAAAATATTTCATGAAGATGACTAAAAGTTAGAACTCACGTTGCGATATATTTAAAACCTGTCTAGATGCTTTTATATCGTCGGGTATTATTTTTATAAATTCAAAATAGCAAAATGGGTCTTTCGCTTGACTATATGCTATCTTAACAGAAAATCATTGCCTTAACTCATTCCTGGAATTAAGTGTTAGACCTTGAAACCAACATTCGTTGTTGGTGTTATTAAACCGCATCATCAGGGACACCGGTCCGTTTACGTTTTCCGGTAACTTAGAAGTTAGTGTGATCCTCTTTAACGTAACGGTAGAGAGAAACATAAACCAAAACATTTGATGATCGTATCATGAAAACTGTTCTTGTTGGTCCACTTGAATCCAGTGTATTGTTGCGTCAAACAAAATACTGCCGGAGTCTGTTGCCATTCCAGTGAGAACATAATCGATGATCGAGGGAATGATGCAAACGACTGATCATGGAGTCTCGTTTCATGACAGGTCATCCATCAGCTGATACGGAATGGCTGGTTAAAATACATCCATATGTTTCTTGCCACAGTAATGCTTAAAAGGTGTGATGATTAAACGTTTGGAAGTGCCCGGTCGGTATTTTGTCTGCCATTACACCCAGATCATGTTTGCCTGTTTGATAGAGAGTCGACGGTTTCTTTAGCAAATCAAGACTATGGTAATTTCCCTATCTTGCCGAGCAAGATAACATACCTTCTTTGTAGGATATATTTCTCAGCTAGAATATTCTACTTTAGAATATGTGCATTTTGCTAACTGTTCAGTAAACGGCACCTCTTAATCACACAATGGATTAAAACGTTCGTTTTCATATTCAAAATGTGTTTGCTTAGTATTGTCTTTCTGTATACTGTATCATGTTTAATGTGTTCCAACTATCATAATACATACTTATGTAATCAAATTGTTCATAAGGTCATATGTTTTGTGTGGATAGCTGTGATGTAAAATGCTCTTCTTTTTAGACATAGATTTGTGGCCCCTTTCATCAGTACATAATTGTCATTTTCTATTGAGTAACATAAGTAGAGGTAGCAAAAAGTACTGAAATGCATTCTAGATTACCGTTCTTGACCTAACATTTTGGTTTAAGTGTCAGATGGCTTTGAAACGTTCTTCAAATGTCCATTTATAACAGTGAAGACATGTAAAGCGGGTATTTGCGGAAAGCGAAAGCCTGACATGCCCTACCGGTGACACATACATTCGCAGAATATTTGCATTAAAGAAACTCATTTTATGCGGTCGGACTTTCATGAATACAAACATGAAATAGCGTGCAATTTCACTCTATTTCATTACGTAACTGCAATGGAACTACTCTCCGCCGTAAGAGGGGAATAACGGGATGGGGTGGTCAGGCTCGCTGAATGGGTTGACACATGTCATCGTATCCCAACTGCGTAGATTGATGTTCCTGTTATTGGTCTTTGGATTGTCTGGTCCAGACTTGAATCAGATTATTTACAGACCCATGCCATAAAAGTGTGGCGTAAAACTGAACCCACTCACTCACGCACTATCTGTCTATTTCAGTGACACCGTGATTTCGATATTGTACATGTAATGCAGAGAAAGCAAGACACATTTGCCATCCCGAGGACAAATGACGCGATTTCCTTTACCCATTGACCTTACACATGTACCATTTTCACCCGAAACTGCCCCTTTAATGTAATATCAACATTATCAGATTCCAGGGAGAGTACCAGGTTACCTGACACAAAAAGATATATGTAAGATATAGCATTCTCCCAATGTAGCCACCAACATGTTAGATGCACGTGTACACATGGCAAATGTACCTTCCGATCATATATATATGTATATATCTCGAGTTCAGTAGTTCGTTTCAGCCATTACTCACCTGTATTACTTACCTGTATTAAGAATATCCCCTCTTACAACAGTTTGATATCTATATTATTTTAACCGGTTCAGTGCCTATGTCAGATGTAAATGTATCTTGGGTAAATACATATCGTTGGTAGCAGAAGGAGAAGCCAGTTAAAACAATATTTTGCATCACACAAGAAACAGCGTCATCCTATACCGTTCGCATTCAGTGTGGTGCCATTGAGAGGACAAACGGACGAGGTGTATTTGGCTTTTGTCTGAAACAGATCGTACCTGGGGGAGCTAGAAGCTGAACTATTTGATGAAGTCCATCACGAACAAGATATTTGTATCATTCACTGACGCTGTTCACATCGATTGATTATGTGATCCTTTTGAAACCCATTTTGACATCTGTAACCATTGTGTATATCGCGTCACTAATAGTAACTTATGATGAACCTCTTAGCACAGATGAATGTCTTTGATTTTATCAAGAATGCATTTCGGAATCACATGAAGGTCGATCAATGTGTGATTAATTGGTACATGAAGTCATTCACTTGTGCATTACGTACAATTTGGAATCCATCTGGGAAAAGGTTTAACAATGCATATAGCTGGACGTTCACAACATGATCATTTGTGAACTGGCAATATGCCGCAAGTTGTGCAGCCAAAGTGGAACACTTGTTATGTGATGTTTAATGACACGGGACTCCACACGCAATTCAGAGTTCTTCCGTTTTTACTGAATTCAGACACGTGTTCCCAAACATGCATGGTGCACAGAAGCACGTAACTAGCACGTCGGTCAATAGTGATTTCCTGGTTTATTTTCTTGGTTGTGGCGGGTTTTAAAAATTGCCTTGTTGACCTGGCTATGAGGCCCAAACTACATTTATAGAAAGGGAAAAACAGCTATAAAGAAAATTCACAACTATGAAAATTCGCGTCTCAAAAGCTTTTAACTTTTCTTTAACTGTGGTATTGAACAGTTCAATCAGCACAAAATGCGAAAGCTGCAGGAAATGTCGGTGTTTTGTTCTGCCACGTTGTGTTTTTTTCAAAAGAATAAGATAAAAAGGGTTGCACAAAGTTATTCACAAGATTGTAAATACCGTCGAAAAATAGCTGAAAACAAGTCCTGGCAGATTGTATTACTGATTCTTTCTGCAGTGGCAGAGACTTGAATAATCCTCGCAACTCCTACCACTATTTCTTTGAAAGAGCCACTTCGTTCTAAAACAGAACAACATGCTACCCGCAACAAGATATCCAAATATAGTCGAGGTTGTGGCTGTAACAGAAAACATGATGTATCCTCGTTGAATATTGATCAGAATCAAACAAAAAATACAAGGTTTCTCCTTAACTGAACTCCGAGTGTGCTCCTATATCATGTTGGATTACATGTTTGTGATAAGACAGTCTTCAGTGACGTCTCTAAGCCTGGTAGCATTGGATTACTCTTGTTGTAACTCTTGTTATTATTTTTCCACCGAAACCTGTGAGCATTCAAGTTTAGAATTGTATGCAAGCGTGTGGAGGGTTATTACCAAGTCGCCTTGCTATCGTTTTCCACAATGAGTACAAAGCCATCTGACTACATCCGATCGCCAGCTACACGCAACATATGAATGAAAACACCAATGTGGGGATCTATGCGGTACTACGGTCTACATGTGTATTTGTCTTTACTTCCTTTACAAATACAGTCAACCACTCTTAAGTGAATGCACTTACTGCATGGCGGATTCAGTGACAGTCTCACGTTCCACGTTTCATCACCCATGTCTTATCCATAAAGTATACAATTTCCTATTTTGATACCAAAAGGAATTTTAACAGTAAACACAGCATCAGTCCATGGTATTAACATCTACTGAACAAAATGTTTATTAACATAACACCACATGCTGTGAACGGCCTCGGTTGATTGTCGGGGTGATTATGTTCACAATTCCAGATGGAACAAAACGGGAAAAGTACTAAAAAAATTACAATCACCGATATCCCATGACCACATTCGACGTGAATCCCCATATTCACAGCTGTCGGCCGGATGAACTGGGTGTGGGCACATAGTATTTGATGTAGACTTCCAAATGTCAACTTTCAGTTGGTGTTGAAGTCACGGAGACTACGTGGCTTAGACTGCTGACTTTCTGTAAGGGCGTTTTCTGCAGCTGACCGACAGCGTGTCTTCTAATAATGTATTGGACTCAAACAAAACAAATTCAATTGGATAGTTTGGATCAGCATTTCACATATGCATCATTTTCTATGTAAACCTCTGATGGCATGTATTCATATTTCAGACATTGTTGTAAATATGTGGTGCCAACGTTCAATGAATACAAAACCCTTTCTATAATCATAACAAATCTGCTCTAAAATCTGACTCCACTGTACACTTTCTGTATGTAAACTGCAAACAATACTGAACCGCAGCCTCTATTTCATGTAGTCGTACACCATACAACTACACACGTTCACTTCCGCGAGGAAATCACCATACCAGCTATACAGCTCTGCTCATCATTATTGACAGGAGACATTGACATACTGCGCATCTTATAACCTAAAATTATTTGTAAGTTTACATAATGTAGGAATCATGTCACATTTCACTGTACCACAGACATGGCAGACAAAATACATTTTATAGGCATTAGAAAACAGCGGGGTAAACAGCTCCACTTTTGGTGAGCATGTGCACTGAAGGGACATAACTCTTTGCGTTTACCGCCAACATATCCCGATCCTTCTTTACATCTTTACATCGCCATTCGTATCAGTAGTCGTAATTGTAGCATGAAGTCGTAATTCTAGCTTATACTCGCTCTGCCTGAACATCTAAACAGTCTAGCCAGCGAGAAGGAAATCCAGGAATATATCCACAATGCATTATTCACTTTAACAGCCATGTTACTCTGCAGACATTGTAGGGGAAGCGTATCACTCAACTAAAAGTACAACAATGTACACATCGGGGAGAACAATGTGACCACTTTTTCACAAGATAGACTGTGAGTCCGAGTTGAGGAACAGGTTCCAAGTAAACCATGTGACCTGTGTTCAGGGGAAATGAATAGAATCAATGTTTGAGGACTAGATACATTACTTGCAAGAATTGTGTTGCATTGCACACATGTTGCTCGTTGCAGAAGTCAATAATCTTACACAAACAAATTTATCAACTAAATCAATGTCTGACATCATGCATGATTGTTTCCACAGCACCGCGTGCATGGAGTTTTCAGAAGAAATTAGCTTAATTAATAATATTAGCCTAGTTGAATGTCATTGGCAGAGGTTTGTTGGCATGCACAGAAAGATTGAGTGATTTGACAATTGTGTTTGCTCTGCACATTCGTTGACAGGAATCGGAATTTTCTATTTTTCTCCTCAGATATGTCTTTCAAAAAGTTGCCTCATTTGTTGCAAAACCATGTGTCCCCAAAAGACGTTACTGTTGGCAGTGTTGACAAACACGAGGGTGATGTACAAGCTTTTCAAGCAACCGTGATCTGAAGTTTATAAAAGCAACCGTAACAAATCCTTGAAAACCTGAATGAATCTCTATTTCATGAATACGTGGTTGCAGTCAAGTCAGTGGATGATATGTAGATATACTTACACAAATAAAATATATCCATGGAACGGAAAAATATTATCGATATCGACTTTGCCATTACAGGGAACACAACGTTTCAAAGTATTTGTTTCATAATGAAAGCCACAAGAACATGAGAGAACAACGCAATGTAGATGTTTAATAAAGACAATTGATAAAGGGAATTAAAATATGTTCCTAGATACTATATCATCAACTCCGACACCGCTTGAAGAGAATGACTAACTTTCTATCTATCAATTTCTTTTCCAGCTGTTTTATCTGCACAGATAATAACTGAACAATGGCATGCTCCAGACACAAAGGTCTTTACACGTATGGCTTTAGTCTCCACTATCAACCAGGATAACCTAATCATCTTGTGCTGTGTTCCACATGTTTATGGCCTGAGGCTGAAGACCCGTGAAGGTCCCGGGGTAGAATAGGCCTTCAGCAAACCATGCTTCCCGGGAGACCCGTGAAGGTCCCGGGGTAGAATAGGCCTTCAGCAACCCCTGCTTCCCGGGAGACCCGTGAAGGTCCCGGGGTAGAATAGGCCTACCGCAAACCCTGCTTGCCAGGAGACCCGTGAAGGTCCCGGGGTAGAATAGGCCTTCAGCAAACTCTGCTTCCCGGGAGACCCGTGAAGGTCCCGGGGTAGAATAGGCCTTCCGCAACACATTCTTGCCACATAAAGCGACTATGCTTGTCGTAAGAGGCGACTAACGGGATCGGGTGGTCAGGCTCGCTGACTTGGTTGGCACATGTCATCCAAAATTGCAAATATCCATGCTCATATTGTTGATCACTGGACTGTCTGGTCCAGACTCGATTATTTACAGACCGCCGCCATATTGCTGGGATATTGCTGAGTGCGGCGTAAAACTAAACTCACTCACTCACAGAGGCTGAAAATGTGCATTTACCCAAAGATAGGCAGAGATATAGAACGCTTCGTTCTATACGCTCGGCTATTTCGCAAACGACATTGCTTCTTACACAACACATATAGGTGGCTTTTCTTGTTTGAAAAATGGGAACTGTTGCATGTAACAACTGGAATAATATCAAAGTGAAATATGTAATGTCATAACAAGGATCGGTATACACGCAATTTAATACTGCACAAGGATATGTTGTCATGTAGAGTATATCATTATTGTTATGTTTTCAAGCGGCACAATTACTGCCCATCGATCTCCGTGGTGCCTTGTAACTGTTGGTATCATCGCCATCGTCATGTGTACAACAGCGCAGTCGCAGAAAACATCTGATGGCGTAAAGTGTTACGAGAGTGTATTTTCTGTAAATTGTGTTATTAACCCAGTAATAATTATTACTGGGCCACAGCGTTTAGTGTTTGGAATAATAATTATTATGGGTCAAATTTCGTATCATATATGTTTAGTACGTTTCGTATTTTGGCCGAAGGAGTCTAAGGAAGTGCTCTTGAGTTGCCTCCCTTGACTAATCGTTTACTTCCGGGAAATTACTAGTGTTCTACCTCATTCTACGGTGATGGCGATGGTCGTATGTGCTCGAACTTTCCGGAAATGTTGACCGCATCTATAACGGCTAGTTGCCGTGTTGTCAGACACGGATACAGAGTAACTGGAGTACATATTTGCCAATCTCCGTCAACGCTTGACCTACATAACCGCTGCATGACCGCTTGCTGTGTTACATTCTGCATATCTGTTTCTCACTCTCACATCAAGACTTCGGTGAGTTTTCTTACTCGTATTTACTTGTACCTTTACTTTGTTTTGTTTTTGTTTTTTGTTGTTTTTTTTTGTTTGTTTTTTTAATTTTTTCATACCTTTTAATATCGATCCCATATTTGTTAAACGTTATCATACTTTTTTTCACTTTATAACAAATTCTTCCGGTATGTTCCCTTTTGTAGTTCAGTGAATGAACATGGAATGAAATTCCACTTATCTGTCAGCAATAACCGTAATCGTAATGAACAATAGGAGGCTGAAGATGTAGAAGTACATGACACAAATACTTAAACATAGATGCAGTCGTAGACGTAGAGGAAGATAGTATTTGCAGACGCTGACGTGGATGGAGATTTAAACAAAGACGAGTAAGAAAATATCAACTGTGACATTAGACAACAAACAAAGACATATGTATACATAGATACAGGTGTGAATGTACATACTGAAACACGAAATCATTTCAACTTCCGCCATTTTAGCAACAATATCCAGAGGCTATTTCTTAAATAACAACAATTTCCAGAGACTATTTCTTAAATAAGAACAATTTCCAGAGGCCATTTCTTAAATAACAACAATTTCCAGAGTTTCTGGTTAAACCAACAGTTACAATGCCTGTACACGGCTAACAGGTGTTTGCTAATATGCATGAATATGCATAGTACAGGTTATTCAGCTTGACCTGATCAAGTGAATACTAATGCATTGCATGTCAAAACTGTTTGATTCCGATATTGTGAAGGGATACACTTTTGTCAGTTGATTGTCAACATGTCCGACCAGCTGAGATAAGGTCGCCGTTTAACATTCTTGCACCCCTATTTAATGAAGTCAGCTCCACCTGACGTTTGTGCCATTTGATCTCCTGGGTCATGCATATGTAGTAGGTCAACTGAACAAGCTGTAGTTGTGTAAGCTGTGTGGCATTTTAGAAGATGCTATTTGATGAGCATATGGAATTTTCTGAGCTTCAACTTATTTTTATTCTTTGAACACAACTTTTCAGTGCTTGTTCTGGCCCCATTATCAGGGTCAACTGAACAGTATCAGTTAGTATCAATGTTCCTAGATGTACACGTTTACATGTACGTCGACGTCAATGTTTATATTAACATATTCGTTTGATATGTTGCCTTTTGTACTTTATAGAACGGTTGGCTCAAAACTTTAGACTGGTACTGGTTAACGTGGTTATATAATCCAAACAATGGGATATGTTCCTAGCGTGCACAACGGTTGCAAGTCTGGTTTGGGCGTTTTGAATGAAGTGCCAGCCGTAAAAGTTGTCTTTGAGGAAAGTCAATGTAGCTCGTACAAATTACATATCCCTGAATTACTGCACAGCTCCTGTCTGAAGAATGTGCAGTAAACGACTCATTTAAACTAAGACAGGAATGTCTTCACTGTACACTTCATTACCTGACACCATGGTGTATGAGAGCAAACTTCAGGAATTATCTTAATGGTAATGTCACAAAGCCTTAACGTTAACTAGTGACAGAATGGAGATACGAAAGGTGTTCACATGTTAGTTTAGACCTTAAGATCCTCATGGATGTGTGATTGCGTAACTGTGCTAACAAATAGAAACTGTTTAAAAATCTTAGGCTGACAGTCTCCTCATAAGCAAGGATGCCCTCAGAGTGAAGAACAGGCAGCTTCTCTAACAAACTTCACTTGTCTCAGTTTCTTTCACGAACTCTTTAATCACATTTCCTCCAACGTTAAAACGTATAAATAACACAATCCCAATTTCCATGCAGAAATCCACTCTACAATATCCACGTTTTTCTGACTAATAAGTATTGTTTTTACCATATTACACGTTAGCAATAGGAAGTGGTCTATTTGGGAGTTTGTAAGCTTTTCCATTGTAGTGATACTGTACGCCGTCCAAAGGAAAGCTTACCAAGTATATTTACCGTTGACATTCTTTGAGCCAAGATCCATGAATATTCACAGAAACATGTGACAAGCTTAAGCTAATTGGCTACCTATGTTTCATGACTAATTTCTCGTCTCGCGAACTGTCCCGCTGAAACGCTCTTTTTTCCGAAAACAAAACATGAACGTGCTTCTCAAAATGCACCTGCAGGAAAACCGCATGAAAACAGCTGGTGATAAAAGGCATTTTCTCAGAATAAAAAAGTACACAAGAAAAATGCCACACCTAACCGCAGTACAGTGACAGAGCCGTAGGAATGGCCCAACAAGGAGCGTCTCATCCGCGGACAAGTTCGACGAAGTCCAAGACTGGTCATGTGTTCTCATTTCTCAGTTCTCAGATTCTGTATTTTCACAGCTGATGGCCGCCAACGAGTCTACAAACGTATTGCAGAGCGTTAAGCTCCTAACTGTATCCAGGAAGTGCCCTAGTATGGTAGAGAAGGTGTTATGGTGGTTTTGTGTGGGTGGTGGTGGTGGTGTGTAGGAGGGAGTGGAGCAGGAGGGAGTTATGTGGTTAATTGGAAACAAGGCTCTCACATTCATTCGCCAACAGCCACATGGCATTGTCTTCCAACATGCTAATGCAAGACCTCATACCGCCAGACTGGCAAGAAACTACCTAAACAACATGAACGTCAACGACTTACCATGATGAGGGACGACCTCGACAGGCAGTTTAGAAACAGTCCGGTCAACGGGCGATAGCTGGAGCAGTGCCTGAATGACACCTGGCAATATATTAATCCACGCAACGTCATTAGACGCTTATCGTCATCTGTTCGTCGACGTATCGTTCCTTATGTCAAAGCTCAAGGACATACGAGCTACTGAAGCTTTACATGGCTCTAAATCGTGTATCTAGCGTTTTATTGTGATAATCCATTTTTTAACACAAACACACACACACACACACACACACACACACACACTCACACACACGCAAACACACTCTGTGTTTGTTTCCTTGTCATCTCTTTATCATGGTTATTTCAGTATAATAACGGCAGAATTAACATATTTAGTAATGGTTCCACTGTGGTACCAGTCTATAATTAACTGTTGACAGCTCCACTGCTTGTGTGTGCCAGGCATCTATGATTCGCCTTCATAAGGTTTCTTGCCACATCTCACCGCGTCAATACAAACACTTCTCTCGGCATATTGAGAACATTGAACATGGCATGATAAATGTGCCTGTCGCCAGCTGGATTCCAAATTTTTTTAACTCAAGACTAATGAATTTAGCCAATAACAGCACCTGGAAGTCTAAATGTCATACTAAAGTCATACTAAATTGTTTTCATTTGATCATTTGCATTATTTCATCAGGACTGTTGTTTTTCCTGATCTTCGTGGACCCATGTATTGTTCCGTCAAACTGAAATTATTATTCATAAGCCCGATCTTGCCTGACTCTATAGCCTTCTCATAAGCAAAGTAATCGATAATCGAGGAAATCACGCGAACGGCAAATAATTAAGTGTCATTTATCAAAACAGATATTAAGCTCATGGACACTTAAGGGAGGTCAGCGATCAGCTAATGAGCAGTAAATGGGCAAAAACAATCCACATGTTTGTTGTCACGTTGTTACGGTTTAGAAATTGCCGTGACAAAAGGTTTGTGAGTCTCCTTTAAACCAGCAAATTAAAACCACAGACGGGTCTAAAATATTCAACAATATATTAAATAAACAATGAGCAAAGTTGCAGTAAATGGCATTCCAGGTTTCTAACACAGTTCTATCGAGTCATAAATCTAAGATATTGCTTCACAAATCTAAAATATTAATTAAATGTCCATAATTATGATTTTTGTCGAAGTTTTGATTGAGGATTTTTGACGGTTGTTGAATATTCAGTGTTGACGGGCCTGGTGAATGTATGTAGACGAGGTGTGATAACCTGAGCAGTCGATGGTAGCCGCCAGAATGAAATACATGTGTCAGAATTAACACAACAATATGCAGATACAAACTTGAAGCATCGTCAATACATTAAACCTGGTTGGTCCTCTCCTTGCTTTCCTCCTTCGTAACAAAAAGTGACCAATGGCGATATTTAAACGATATTTTGTTAAACAATGTTTTTGTTTTAGGTCATAAATTCTGCCGAAAAACAGAGTTCGTTGTTTTGATTATGATCAGCGTTTCCTTGAGTATAGTATGTCTATTAGATTTCTAGTGAAAATGCAATTCATCGGTCCGCGTTTGAACCAGATGGACTGTGAGGTGTTTCACCAAGTCATGCATCAGTTGGGTATTGATCTAGCAAAGTCCAGTGCTTTTCACCGAGAGCCACGGGGAGCTTTAGAGAGATTTCATCAAAGTGAAGAATATGTTCAAGACTTTGATTGCATCGGTCCGCGTAGTAGCCAAACGGACTGTAGACATAAACTAGAGCCCTGATCAGGCTGAGCCAAGTAACATGAAAAGACCTGATCAAAACCTTGACCATCACAGAAGTGACTATCCTCAGGACAGTAATTGCTTTCACTGGTAGACGCACGTAAGATAGTAAGAACATACAGATTACCAGACTTTGAGACCAACACAAAACTCTACGGAAGGATTCTCCAAAAGACGGTATAGGTTTTAAAGAAGAGGGGACATTTTCTCACAAGTTTTGTTCACACCTGAATGACCTATCATGGGACTTTCATGTGCCAATGAACGTACACGATTTCAAAATAATTTTGATACCACATTCTCATGATATAATTTCCATTCATCCTCCTCGGAAACGTCTGAAGACCTAGACTTCCTCAACAAAACACCATCCTTGAAGTAGAAACAAACTGGAACGTTGTTAACGTCCTCAAAAGAAACAGCCTTACTAGCCAATTTCTGCATCTTTCTTAGCTAGCAAAAGCACATTCTCATAACAACATAAAGGCTTAAACGTGTGATGATTTAGCCTTTGAAAGTATGCAATCGTTATCCCGTCTGTTATTACAACGACATCATGTTACTCCAGACTTCTTTCACAGCGAGTCGTCTCCGTGCTCAGAACGAGCTATAAGAGTAAGAACCATTGTACTTCTTGTTTGCAATGATCTAAACAAATATTAAACATCAGTCCACTATCTACCTGTATTCCACACGTTCAGGTATCATTTGGAGCTAGACCGGTGAAGATCAAGTTTAGAACTGATTTTCACTAGCCCTTACCTGTCGGAAGAGTCAACTGACGGGTGGTCAGGAAACCAAAAACTTACTAGAATCAACCAAAGCGATAGAGTCGCTAAAGGTTCAAAAGATGAGATTCAGCTTTTTAACAAGTTTGGGTCCCGCGAAGGTATGGACACATCTGAACTTATCCATCACCGGACAGAGAGTTTATCACCTTCTAGATCAAGGCGTGGTAGATCACCAATAAATGCACCAAAGTAATGAATCATTCACAAAATATAGTACAGTGGAATTGTAGAGAGGTAAGGACTAATTGTAATGAATTGCTGCTGTTGGTCCAAGATTTTCCAGCACGAGCAATCTGTCTGCAGGACATGCATTTGAAACAGACAGATCTTTTTAATTTACGTCAATATGATGCATATCATTCTTTTGCACCTCCGGGTGACAATGTCACTGGGAGATATTCAATCCTTGTTAAACAAGACTTTATTCATAGCCCTGTAACCCTTACAACTAATATCCAAGCCGTTGCAGAGAGACTTACTCTTCACGTTGCCCTTACACTATGCTCTCTGTATGTTCAGCACTCCAACTATATGATCTAGAATCTCTCTATGATCAACTTCCGAAACCCTACCTTATAATCGGTGATTTGAATGGCCACAACCCACTCTGGGTTGGTACAAATACTAACAGTAAAGGTAAAATACTGGAAGATTTTATATCCAATAATGAACTGTGTATATACAACGATGACTCAAGTACACATCTTCATCCTGCAACCGGCACCTACTCTTCTCTGGATTTGTCTCTTGCAGACTCTAATCTACTTCATGAATTTGATTGGACAGTCCACAGTGACTTTTGTGGAAGTGACCACTTTCCAACTATTGTATCAGAAGTTTCCCCATCTAATGCTCCATCTTACACAAGATTCAATTCTTCTAAGGCAGATTGGTCCATATTTAAAGGATTGTGCTCATCTAAATTCCAACATGCATGTTTCAGTCAAATACGTGATAAAATTCAGCGTTTTTCTGACCTGTTAAATGAGATAGCTGCAGAGTGTATACCACAATCCTCTACAAATCCACATGTACGGAAGCCGTGATTTAATACAGACTGTAAACAGGCTAGAAAAGCGAGGAAAAGAGCAGAGAATTATTTTCGACATCATCCAACTGTCCATAACTTGAATAAGTTTAAACTACTAAATGCGAAGGCACGTCGTACGTTGAAATAGAACAAACGGCAGTCCTGGAGGAACTATGTTTCCAGGATTCATTCACGCACACCAGTATCCAAGGTATGGAACATAGTTCAGAGAATAAAAGGCAAAGGTTCGAAATCTGCTGTCCACCATCTTAAAGATGGTGATAATGTAATTACTGACACATCTCGAACGCTTGCCAAAACGTCTTCATCGGAAAAAATGTTCCTGAATTCCAGAGATACCAGGAGTTACAGGAAAAGAAAAACCTTAATTTTGAATCAAATAATGGTGAAGATTACAATGAAGTGTTTTCCTTACATGAGCTACACAGAGTTCTTGAGCAAGCTCATGGCACTGCAGCTGGTGATGATAATATACATTACCAGCGATATCGCTTACTAGCTGTGCCTGCAAAACCATGGAACGTATGGTGAATAATAGATTGGTTTGGTACAAGTTTGGTATCTTGAAACCAATAACCTAATAAGAAATATTCAATGTGGTTTCAGGAAAAGATCGCAGTACCATTGATGATTTGGTACGTTTTGAATTCTTCGTGAAAAATGCTGTAGTCAATAAACAACATGCTGTATCATATTTTTGATCTTGAGAAAGCTTATGATACGACCTGGAAGCATGGCATTTTAACGGATTTACATGAGTTTGGTATGAAAGGCCGTTTGCCTCTCTTCATATCACAGTTTTTGAAAGAAAGGCAATTTCAAGTCCGAATGGGTTCAACCCTGTCTGATCATTACAGTCAGGATCAGGGTGTCCCTCAAGACAGTATTTTGTCCGTCACTTTATTTAGTATTAAAATCAACAGTTTATCCAAGGTTTTAAATGGTTCAATTAATAGATCACTTTTTGTGGATGATTTTGATATTTCCTGTCGTGGTAAAAATATGAATACTATTGAACGACAACTGCAGTTGTGTTTAAATAAAATAAATAAATGATGTCTTGAGAATGGTTTCAAATTCTCAAAGTTGAAAACCAATTGTGTACACTTTTGTAGGAAATATAAACCGCATAATGACCTTGAACTGTATTTAAATGGCACTCCTATCAAATTCGTAAAGGAGGCAAAATTCCTGGGTCTAATATTTGATTCTCCCTTAACATTCTTGCCTAATATTAAATCTCTTAAAGCTAAATGCCTGAAAGCACTTGATTTGTTAAAGAGTGTTTGAAATTCAAAGTGGGGAGGGGATCAGTCTACCCTCCTTCACTTACACAGATCATTGGTACGGTCTAAACTTGATTATGGCTCCATCGTCTATGGTGGACCCAGCAAAAGCAACCTAAAACTTTTAGATTCTATCCACCACCAAGACTTAAGACTTTGTCTTGGGTCTTTCAGAACTTCACCTGTTGACAACCTTTATGTCGAGGCTGATGAGCCATCTCTTGACCGCCGTGTAAAATTTCTTTACAGTATATCACAAAACTATGTTCCAATGAGTCAAACCCTACATATGAATGTGTCTTCAATCGTCTCTCTGAATATGAAATCTTCTCTTTTTCCTCGTCTTGGGCTCAGGATTAAGCCATTTATTATTGCTGCCGGCATTGATATGCAAAATATATCTCCTTCCCGTCTTCTTTCTTCTCCCCCTTGGCAATTGGTTAGGCCACAAGTCGTTTTAACTTTAACTACTTTTAAGAAATCAGAAACAAATGAACTACAATATAAAGAATATAATCAATTAGAAAATAAATATAGCAATTACAAATCCTTCTTTACAGATGGGTCCAAGGACGGTGGCGCAATATCTTCCCGATTACCAGATAACAGCTCCATTTGTACTGCAGAAGCTAACGCCATATATTGACAGTTCCTAAATATATTGAAAGACACCCTAAACAAAAACAATATATAATCTATTCAGACTCTCTGTCCTGCCTTCAAGCAATTAAAATATTTCTTGTAAACGTCCACTTTTAATACACATTATTGAATTGCATAATGATCTTGCTACAAGCCAATGCGACATCATCTTTTCTTGGTTACCCAGTCACCTTGGGATTCCTGGGAGCACACTGGCTGACCTTGCTGCTAAAGCAGCACTCAGCAAATCTGTGGCACCACTTCTTATTCCATACACTGATTATAAAACTACCATTAGATCTGAAATCCATGATCTGATGCAGAAGAGGTGGGACACTCAAGTAGGTATCAACAAATTATATGAAATAAAACCCTACATCTCTTATACTTACTTGGGTTGTCAGTCCAGATTTGAGGAGGTCATTATGCGACTATGTCGCACTGGCCATACGAGGTATACTCAGGAATATTTATTAAAAGGTGAAGATCCTCCCTTTTGTATCCCTTGTGGTGAGATAATCACAGTCAAGCATGTTTAAATAACGATCTATGAAAGGTCTCTTTAGTAATGTTAGTTACCATTAAATCATTGCGTTTTAAAAGAATTAGATTTGTTACATGACTTGTAAATAGATAAATATTTTATGATTGGAAGTTGAATTAGGAACTAAGCTTGTTAGTGGCTGTATCCTCGAAGGGGGTTGAAGTACCGTAAAATTATTGTCCTCCCAAGAGTGTACGTAAGTGGCTAATCTTGCATACAGTCTCCAGCAGCTGAGGGCATGGTGTATATCCAGCTAGGGACCATGCAGGTAGCAGAGGTATTGTAAGTCCTCATGGTCCCTAATATGGTGATTTACCCTCTGTTGTTGGCGATCTAGGGCCTGTTTTTATATTGTACTGTCCAAATAGTGATACTATTATATTTTTATAAGTTTCCACGCTAGTTTTAATACTAAGTGTCAAGTGGTTTTACTGTCCTTCGTCGACAGCTTCTTCATAATATGCACATATATTTCTTTTTATGTGACGTATGTTCTCGTCAATGGCTGCAATATTGCCGATGTGACGTTAAAATTTATATTAACTCACTCACTCACTCACTCAATCAGAAATCTACATGGATACGCATTTTCTCATAAAAGTTGCAAGTCCCTTGAACCCACATATGTACAAGTTCACTGCAGGTTAAGCGACAGTGACACCCACAAACACGCAGGGCTTTGCCCCATCCCTCGTTATCACGTTCAGCAATTGAGAGCGCAATGTTGGTCAAATGACTAAAGTTGTGCAGTTAAACCACTTAAATAGCCTAATACAAGAGCATGAGCATCAGTGATGTTATTACTGCTGTGCAGTTTCAAACTGCGTATTCTACAACTCAGTCTTCTATCTTCCTTTTTTGAAAAGTTCAAGGAACTCGGCTAATAGAAAGCAAGTTCTAGATTTTCTTTCCATCACATTGCCAAGGATTATTAGGGAAAACTTCAAAGCTGAAATGATATAATTAAACAAATTCACCTCTAGTGTTGTAAAAATGGTAACCATAGCTAGCGCCATATTCACACAGACGTACAGTTATATTCCAGTTATTTTGCCTATCAAAATGAATAAAGAAGAAACTTAAACAAGAAAGAGTGCATACATACATGGTGTTTTATGCACATCAGAATATTTTGTATGCCTGAATGGGAACTATTCCATTTCTATTAAATACACCTTGATGTTTTGAGAATCAGTTCCGTTGATGTGATGTATGTCTAAAAGACTTCTATTATTATTTCTTGCGGGATCACAAGCACGCATTACATTCTAAGTTTCATGTAAAATGTAAACGGTAATTAATGTCATAATGCACATTTCAAGTTAAACATACTGATCAATGGTCTGAAAAGTGCAGCAAATCTTCCCAGTTTGAATTACATGTATCATGTCAAGTAAATACTAAGATGATCTATCATTTGTCAGTATTTAGATCTTGCAAGTGTACTCTTTTACATAACGTTAGACACAGGAATGAAATACACGTCAGTCCATGATACATTTGTCTTTTCCCAAGTTAAAAAACACGATCTCCTTTACCATTTTTAACGTTTTCACACGAAGTTGTGCCATTCATTCAAATATTATTTTTGTCAGCAATTCTCGATGAGATAACCACGTATCCTGACACGTGAACAGAAATAGATCCTCTTACATTACAACCTACTCCTTGTGTACAGATAATCTATTTCATATATCACTGTTACCGGTGTATATCATGTGGACATACTGCATGCTGAATGCACGTGTACATGGAGTATATGAGCAGAGCATGCCCACTGAGTTCAGTGCAATACAACTTCAGGCGGAAACAACAGACGAATGCATAGGTGTTTTGTCCTGAATAATTTCATACAGTTGCAGGTCAGGGATATCGATATTAGAATTTCTTTAGCGCTACAGGAAATGCATAACTTGTATAAATAATAGTATTTCTTCCTCAAGTGCTGTAAAGATCTTGCCATGTTATGATACAACCCATGTAAATACAACTTGGACTTCTACATCCGAACCACTCTATGAAATCATCCCGAACACCCTATTTGCATCACTCACTGACGTTGTGTTCATCCGGTGATTTTAATATACCTACAAAAGCAAACTACTGACTGTAACAGTTAAGTTTCTATAGTCACTACATGTACGTTCCGTTCTGATGGAAATCAATAGAACCGTTAATGTTTTGTTTTTCCTTCTTTAAGATGCATCTCTTTGCACTAAGGAAAAATAAAAATATTATTACATGCTTTAACGTGAAGTTATTCAGATCTGCAAATCTATATTAAATTTATCTGGAAAAGGTTTTCTGATTCACATTACTGGGAGTTCAAAAATTTTGTCATTCTTGAATCGGCAGTTTGATGCCAGTTTTACAACCAAAGTGGAAAATGTGTTATTCCTGGTAAATGATACTTGGCTCCACACGCAAATCAGTGTTCTTTCGTTTTTACTGAATTACGAACTAGATCCCGAACATGCATGGTGCACAGAAGCACATAACTAGCACGTCGGTCAATAGTGATTTCCTGGTTTATTTTCTCAATTGTGGAGGAGTTTTAAACTTTACTCGCCGGCCTGGCTCTGAGGCTCAAGCTATATTTATGGAACGGGGAACACAGATATAAAAAGTGTTCTACTGACAGACCTCGCGTCTTAAAAGCTTTTAACGTTTCTTTGACTATTGTATTGAACAGTTCTATCAGCACAAAAGGCAAAAGCTACAGGAAATGTCGATGTTTTGTTCTGCCAGGTTGAGTTGTTTCGAAGAAAAATTGCAATGAAATCATTGCGCGCTTCTCTACGATATTGTAAATAACGTCATTAACGGCTTAAAACTAGTCTTTGCAGATCGAGTTCTTAATCCCTGTCTGCAGTTCCAGTGACTTCACTGAGCCTGAGAACGCCAGCGAATTTCTCTTTGGAGGGTCAAAAACAGCTCCAAATACTGTGAACATGTTCATTCAAGGGGCATAACTCTTTGTGTTTCACGTCCCTCCGCCACACTGTTGTCCTCCATGATAGATATAGACAGTCAACTACGGCCTTTAACCTACTATGAAGTCGTAGCTCTAAGTAATAACCTGTCTCGTCTCCTTGGTTATTGACACAGTCTCAGAGATAAAGGTAATCCTGAAATATGTTCACAATAAAGTAGTTACTTTAGCAGCTATGATATTCTCCAAAGGGAAACACAGAGCTCACTTAGCTAAAGGCACAGGTCAAACACACGGGCAAGATGGTTACGCGAAACACTTAATAATACTTATTTATTTACAGACGAGTTATTGTGCATGTGATCATTTAGTTGATAGAAGCCGTGATCGTAACTGACTTGTCCAGGCCAATCGATGGCGTCTGTGCCAACCCCATTATTTAAGGTGTAGACTGCACCGCAACTAAGCTGCCACTGAACCTTTTTTGATGAAACCATCATATAACATGCACACCAGAAAGTCTAGGTCATAAAATACCATCGTCTGAACGACATCATGACATACTGGAGATGGACGTCTTACAATATGATTATATATACATGTGTTCATGAAATAAGTGGAAGATTTGTGGCTCTCCCAACAGAACAGATGATCCGGTTACAGGAATGAATTACTTTATACGATTCCCTCACGATCATGTGTAGGAATAATTGTACTTGACAAATATTCTGGAGGATACACAAATATTGACACAGCAGAAGAAATCATATTTATAGACAGAATTAAATTTGATTTACATGTAAAACTCGGGGAGTAAAGTGAATTGGCATACTCTGTTGTGTTTGAGCCGGCAGAATAATGCATTGATTTTTACCAGACCAAATGACCTTGTCGATAGTAACAGAATAATATGTAGTCAAAAACAATGAGCAGAATTTTACAAGAAATACAGAGAGAAACATGTTGAACCAACACTAGTATTTATCAAGCGGATATTACGAGCGTTGTACCATCGAGTCAAACATAACAACAAACTATTGTTGTAAAAGTAACAATGATGTTTACCAGTGAACATTGAACAGTCTGGAGTTATGATACAGTGTGTCATTGATGATGAATTGTAACCAAGGCGGTCTGCTGCGCATCACTTCAAGTCGCTCACTATCAGTACCTGTGTTTGTGGAACTGCGCGACTTCCTTGCGTTGTCCTCTTTCATTAGAACGAAGCTCTGTCACACAGAAACATTAGCCGTCTTCAGTCCAAGCCCGCACTCACTTCGTTCTTGCGACCGTTATCCAGAATATTGAAACACCAGGCGTGATCTTGTAAAAGCGTCTTTTTCAGGCTGTTGAAACAGTGACCGCACCCGTCGTTTTAACGTATTGTGGAGTGCTGTCTTTCATATTTGTCGTATTTTTCAAGAGGTGGTCCCATAAAAGATAAAATCTACACAATACTCATTCTTCATATTTTGACATTCTGAAATACATAACCGTTGCCCACGTTGACAAACAAAAAGTATCAAGCATCAGCTCTGCAACAGCGTTATGGCTTTATCCGGTTGTTGTCAGTTTCATAAAGATCATAATGTAGATATTTAAAGACTTCTTCGAAACAGTGTGTTCTTTATCATGAAAGATGGATTCTTATCAATTTTAAGTCTTTAAATGACTTATACGGAAAAACAAACTTATGCATGTCAACTTCTGTATTATATATTAACTGCAACTAACCGAGTGCGGTGAGTTTTTCCAAGTGCACCATTCATTCACCAATTACAACTACCGGTGTGTACTAGCTTAGGTTCTTGTACGTGAAGATGTGGAGATGTTCCACAACTTGCCAGTGAAACACGTCCTCCATCCATTCCTGGGCGTAGTTTTTCGAAGCTCCCTTAGCGCTAAGATAGTCGTAAGTGGCACCTATTAACATTACCTTACGACTATCTTAGCGCTAAGAGAACTTCGAAAATCTAGGCCCTGGTTATCTTCACATCAATTATTCAACTGCTCACATCGTTACTCCATCGACTTAAAAGTGTTGGACCCTTGACGCCTCCTGCCAAGCAGACAGATAACCTTGTATTTCATCATGTTTGCAAAACGGCATGTATAATGTGTTGGAGTCAGTTAAAAGTATTTAACTTTGAGCCATGAGGTCTTGACGTGAAGAACGTAGCTATTGTCTGAATAGTGGGGCAGTTTCTCACTCACAAAACGCCATGTCAACTTGAAGATTACAGATTTTACAGATGTAAAATGTTACAGACAGTCACTATATACCAGATCTTAAACACAACATCATGTATCACTGTTATCCTATGATTAGCTGGTAACAACTACACTACTTCTATGACACTCACTGATTCGCCATGTTACCATTTCATTCACATGCTCGACAGTTTTACATAAAACACTCGGACATGATCTCGACTAAACGCCAAACCGCCAAACAAAGGTTGCATTACACAACAATTTGCGTGTGTTTTCTATTATACTTTTCGTGTTTCAGAAATTGCTGAATGCTTGAAAGCAACCAACTAGATCTATGGTGCCGACGTTTTGTGAACAAATGAAACAAACCCCTTAAGTCCCCGGTCCAATTCCTTCTACATAATGAGAGAGTGTGTTTGAACTGCGGTGTTTCCATGTGTGTACACCTTATGGAAGTAATGACACCTCTCATACACTATTGCTAACTCATGTAAAGCATGGTGAGTGTGTCTTACTTGTAAACAATACTGAATTGTAGCCTGCATATCCATTGGTTGTATAGCCATAACTTCCTTGTATATATTAACTCGTCCAATATTCAGCTCTGGATCACTTCTGACACAGTTTTAGTAGCCGCTGGCCCGCTATGAATATTTAAATGACAAAGCTATTCATTAATTTACATAAAGTAGGAATCAGTGTTAAATTCAATTGAAACGTGACCTACAGGAAGGCGTGTACAATGTATCAGTTTTACATGCACTAGAAAACAACTAGTAAACAGCTCCAGACCTCTCACCATCAGTACCCGTGTCTGAGGATGCGGACTTCTTCCTTGCGATTTGTTTTACATAACAACGTCATACTGTCATATACAAAACTGGCCATATTCAATCACATCTATGTGCATATGTCAGTTATGACAGTTTCATATATTTTTAATTTCGTCCTGGGAGTTACTAACACATCAATTCAAAATATACATTGTCAATGTCTGTTGTGGACACACATGACTGATCCTTGACAGTTTATGGACTGTATGATATGCACAAAATTGAAGTAGCAGTCACATTACTGTATGAAAGCGTATGAAAAATGAATGCAAGAACGAATCTTGAAACTTACATGACATGTCAAACCAACACATATTTGAATGATAATCAGTGGCACCATAGTGATAGAGCTACGCTGACCTGTAATGACTATATATTTACATAATGAAATAAATAATGCTTCAACACTTTTACAGAAGAAGGATCACTTGCAACTACAGCGACAAAAATAATATAGTCCTCAAAATGAAATGTGTTGATGGAAAGAGACTGATTTACGATCCATCTATATTGGCATCTAGGAACAATGAGACCGCTTTGCAAGCATTGTTTCACAAGATGAGATGTACCGCGTTGTCCGAGTCAACCACCCGACGCGTGCTTGAGACAGATACACCGGATCAATGTTTGAGGATTACATAGCTTGTAAGAATTATGTTGCATTTCACACCTGATGGTCGTTGCAACAGTCAACAATCCCATTGTTAACAATTTCATCACAAAATCGATGCTAGAGCAGTACCTGTTATAACACAGAACCGCAGGTGTCTGATGATTATAGAATATATTAACCGGTACTTCAGTTGACATGTTGAATATCATTGGCTAGGGCAGGTTGGCATGGCATCAGCAAGAAAGCACAGATTCGGCGAGTTGACAATCATGTTTGCCCTACAACGCTGGCCATTGGTTGATAGGAATGGTAAATTGCTTTCTTATCTTGACTGTGCCGAATCTGACAACGAACTCTTTGTTTCAAACCAAAAGCCCTTCTAGAAAAGAGAATGACAAACAAAACACATGGTCAAGCATCAGTTCATTACACAACAACTGCAAAAAATGCGCGGATTTTCTTCAGTCTTTGGTTATTCACCAGTGATCTGAAAGTAAATCAGACAACAAGGATCTCCCTGTCATTAACAATGGGTTGTAGTCATAACTTTAAATGAGATTTACAATACATACACATAACAGAAAGCATTATTAATGTCAACTTTATTATAAGACATATAATAGCATATGTTTACCGTTTCATCCGAGGAATGAAAACAGGCATGCAGTGAACATGAAACATGGAATATAATATAGAAACGTGTTTATCCTACGATGTGTTCTCGGCAGGATAAAGCCAACGCATATTTTTCGGTATCAGCTGGGGTCATATACGGATACCGATGCAAATTAGAGAGGTCATGTGCAAATCTTAGGGACTACTTTTACACTGTAAACAAACATAGCGTCACGCCCATCTAGCGGCGATCGTGTCCAGATTGACGGCCTGGTTATGTACTGTGAGTGTCTTAATTCTTGTCTTGATAGATGGAGCTGATTGCTACTTCACCAGCTCTGTCACCATTGACTCGGAGAGCAGCCAGGAAAATCTCGAATAAACTGTTTGACACTTTGTCAGTTGACAAGTGCGCTTGCAAAATGCCTTGCGAACATTATATTTCTTGTTTAAAAGTTTAACTGAAGTTTCCCAAATTCCACACGTGTCATTTTTCAAAATTTAGCTAATTTGTTCTTGATAACGATGCACTCTTTAACATAAAAGCTGACTGGGAACTACATGACGTAACGCAGTCACGTGAGTGATCAGTAGAAGACAGCGTCACCGAGCTTGTGACGTCACGTATTACTAAGCACATATTTGTGACGCCATAGACATGTGGGCACATCTCAGGAAGTTTAGTTGTCTGGGGAGGTAAGAATTAATGGATTTGGTAAAATTGGATATCATTGACAAGGTTTTATTACTAGCAGCATGATGACAACAGAAAACATTAAAACACATACATCATTTTCACCTTTAGTAATTTTTTAAACCATGTATGTTGCCTTTTGTACCCCAATACAATAACGTGGGATGACATTGCAGACATCTCTAAGCTATAATCTTATTCCAAATGAACAATGAAAATATTTTACCAGAAGCATGCATGACAGTTTCACGTAAACCCGTGACCAGATAAGAATCCTTGGAAGATTCGTTACATTGTAGATATATGTAGATTAGGGTTCATCACTTCTATATGTCTCATATGCACCTCGTGTTCCAATAACCTTGCAGCGTTTAATTTGCAGTTCGACCGCCATTTTTTGGATCAACAGTTTTGTTTGTTGGCATATGTTCAATAACCAGCTATGACACCAGGCTGACACACTCAGTGTGTTTGTAACATGTTATATCGGGAAATACACATTTTCATGATATCATTTTGTTTGATCTTATAGTCCCTCTCGAGATTCGACACTACAGACTCCAAGTGATTCACTTAATCGTCAGCACACAAAGACAGCCATTAGATGCCTCCTACAGGGAGTGTAGCTTACCCGGGTGGACATTCCTGTAAAGTACTAGAATCTGTACTTTCATTGAGGAAGTGCAATCCCAAAATATAACGTATTTTGCATTCGACTGCTTTCTGAAAAGCAAGGTGAATTCACGGTGCTCAAGTTTCCTGCATGGCTTTAGCAAGTAAACGCTTTTGACCTCTTTGAGTGGCATTTAAGAAACAAAGAAATACATCACTGAAAAAAGTTCTGGATGAAAAAATTTCTTTTATCTCGTGGCTGAGACGTTTTGATTTAGATTACTGTACCGTTGTCAAACAGGTATGTACCATGACGTAAAGAGGATGTATATACACTTAGTGTAACAAAAACATTCATAAATAACTAAATTGGCAAGGTAGTATGTTGATAAAACTCTACTTGACAGAGGAAAAAGAACTGGAACCCGGAGATGTGCAAACCAATGGGAGTAGTTTATGAAGATGGTGCGTTATGGAAGAGTGTCTCATAAGCGGATGGAATGAAATATCCTTCGTCTCAGTTGATCGTGGACGTTTGGCGTCTGATGTAAATGGCTCGGATGAGTTTTGTTTGGTGTAGGAAGCTTGATTGAATACAAAACTGACCATGTCGGCCCAGTTTATTTGGTGATTGGTGTTTCATTTGATGTGATCGGACATTGTTGAGTTGCAGTCGGAATTTGTTCACAGCGGTATAAAAATCTGTATCGAAACCTCACACTTACTAAATAAAAGAAGCTGTTAATATCCATAGAGTTTTGTCCGTATTAGATGCTTGTAGACGTCACATCGTCACATGAAATCACAATGATTTTCACAAAGACTCCATTGTGTATTTCCGAATATATGACGGGTATGTGTTCAGGAATCATTGTCAATCAGACGCCAGCTGCTGCACGTGTGTATGCTGCTGCACGTGTGTATGCTGCTGCACGTGTGTATGCTGCTGCACGTGTGTATGCTGCTGCTGCACGTGTGTATGCTGCTGCACGTGTGTATGCTGCTGCACGTGTGTATGCTGCTGCTGCACGTGTGTATGCTGCTGCTGCACGTGTGTATGTTGCTGCACGTGTGTGTGCTGCTGCTGCACGTGTGTATGCTGCTGCTGCACGTGTGTATGCTGTTGCTGCACGTGTGTATGCTGCTGCTGCACGTGTGTATGCTGCTGCACGTGTGTATGCTGCTGCACGTGTGTATGCTGCTGCACGTGTGTATGCTGCTGCACGTGTGTATGCTGCTGCACGTGTGTATGCTGTTGCTGCACGTGTGTATGCTGTTGCTGCACGTGTGTATGCTGCTGCTGCACGTGTGTATGCTGCTGCACGTGTGTATGCTGCTGCAGGTGTGTATGTTGCTGCACGTGTGTATGCTGCTGCTGCACGTGTGTATGCTGCTGCTGCACGTGTGTATGCTGTTGCTGCACGTGTGTATGCTGCTGCTGCACGTGTGTATGCTGCTGCACGTGTGTATGCTGCTGCACGTGTGTATGCTGCTGCACGTGTGTATGCTGTTGCTGCACGTGTGTATGCTGTTGCTGCACGTGTGTATGCTGCTGCTGCACGTGTGTATGCTGCTGCACGTGTGTATGCTGCTGCACGTGTGTATGCTGCTGCTGCACGTGCAAATTACTGACTGGGAGGTTTCTGTGTTTTCTGAAGATATTCCTGCAAATGATGTTCATCTATGTCATTATCTGTCTTTTTTCAATACCTGATATTGACCTTTTTATTTCAGTATCCATTCTTTTTTTTATTTAGAGCATATGGCTTCTTTTCTTCGATTATTTACAGATCGTCACTGGAATATTGCTGACTGCTGGGTAAAACTAAACTTACCCACTCACTCTAATTCCTTCTAAATTTTTCTCTTGTAACCCGGTGTTGTGACAGTTCAACCTGCACGTGATATTCAACTGGGGAAAGTGATGCATTGTAGTAAGTCCATTATTGGCTATATCGATGAAATTATGACGATTCTGATAATGTTCTCTCTCACACTTACCACATGTTTAGAAACGTGATCAATACTGCATTCTGTCTTATATGCCCAGTAACATGAAACATTCACTGCAGTAAATCCGTGTCAGCTCTGACAGCCTATATTCCTCCCATTGTCAATGGAATGATGACTTGCGTAGGGTAACCGCACCCTTTTGGCGAACTTGTGGCGACATTACTGATTTTCACCACGGTCTTCCTTCTGCGGTAGAGACATGTGGACCCTGTTTCAGCAGATAATCGAGACAGATTATTTTCTATATTTAGTACTGGTGGTTTCCGTGCACAATTGCTACTTTACCTCATACATAACGTTATTTAAGGAAATTCGTGTGGACACCATCCTAGTGAACACTATTTTCCAGCTAATTTAAGCTTCTTGTCGTTTCTATCAGACTGTTTCATTTAAATGCCAGTATGGCCTGAAGCCAGATGAGGATGCCCCCTTATGGTAGAGCTTAAACCACTGATGCTGATGTACCAGCATATATATGACATAATGAGCGTTACAATTTCATATAATATCAGTGACTGTCTCAGCCTCCATTCAAGCTACCACCATATATAGCTACAGGTAATAAACGCTAGTGTATACACACATGCTGAATTCGGTGTAAACTTCCTCAAAGACACAGATGTAAATTTAGATACAGACATGGTTGTAGATAGAGCTATCAGAGTAGATGTTAATGAAGAGGCTCCCATAAATCTGAAAGTACATGTGTATAAAGATATTCATGTAGATAAAGATGGTAATGTTCTGTACATGACAAAAATAGTGATACATAGATGTTGAGACAGATCTAGATGTAGACTAAAACAAGTAAGAAGTGACAGACGGGAACGTTGTAGACTGTGGCCTTAGACAAACAGCAAAAATGAAAACACGCAGATCTATATGTAGAATTAAGAACGTATTCCAACTTCCGCCATTTTGGTAACAGTTTCTAGCTGGAAGATATCATGGACCTTTTGCTACCTGGTAACAAACAAACGCTTCTAACGGGTGTCTGCTAATTTCCATGAATATGAATACGTAGATATCGACGTTTAATTGTACGTCGACGTAGGCGTTAACGTGTGAAGAAAACGGCGTTTCGGAACGTATTCAACTCAGAATAAAGCTGAGGGAAGAATATTCTCAAACGTTTAGATCTCTGGCGAAACCAACTGCTGCTGACTAACCTGGATGCATAATCGAAACAAATGGGATATGTTTCTAGCGTGCCCGAGGTTTGCAAGTCTGCATTTTAGATGAAGATTAAGTGCCAGCAGCAAAGGTTGTCTTAGGGGAAAAGGCAATGAATGTTATTGAGGAAAATGAATATTCTAGACTGGCTTTTTTAACCTATTCCCTAAGAAATGTACAATTCCTGTTTGAAGAATGTGCTGTAAACTTTGACAGCTCTTCCAATATTAAAAGTAACACAGGAATGTCTTCACTGTACACTTCATTACCTGACACCATAGTGTATGAGAGCGAACTTCGGGAACCATCTAAATGGTAATGTCATGAAGCGTTAACCATTAGCCACTGACAGAACGGAGGTACGAAAGAGGTGTTCACATCTTATTAATAAACTATCTTAGTTTAGACCATTAAATCCTCAGATAAAACATCTTCGCATCGGTGTGCGATTGCAGTGCCAACAAACAGAAACTGTGTAGCAATCTGAAGCTGACAACCTGAGCAAGGATGTCCTCAGAGTTAAGAACAGTTCGTCTCTGTTTCTTTCACAAACTCTTCAATGAAGTTGTACCTATGTTCAAATGAAAAGCGTGGCTCTAGCTTCAGTGGCGAAAATCGTTCTATTATACACGCGCAATATACGCAGTATTGTATTCGCCTTATGTTTACGACATGAAGTGATAGTAGACGTAGAAAACAGGCATCTAACTTTTCTCTGACATCGAAAATATGGACATAATATTGGGTGTTTCGTCTGATCCATGTTTCCTCTTAACAGACTCATGCCCCAAATACAGAACTGAATACATGGAAATCAGTTGGAAAACATCAGCTGCAGTTTTTTTCTTCAGTTATATCACCAACACAATGACCTCATCTATAGGCGTAAATGTCACAGTTATACTAAATTATGCAACTGATGTTTAGCAGCAACAATCATTTTCATCGTTTAATCAAGACTTTTCTTTTTCTTTCTGCTTCCTGGACCCCATGTACTGTGGCGTCACAATGAAATTAGTATTTCTAAACCAGATGTTGCCTGACTCTGTAGCCTTCTCAATAGGAAGATAATCGATAATCGAGGAAATCACGCGAACGACCAATAATTAACTCTCATTTATCAAAACAGCTTATGGACATTAACGGGGGGTCAGCGATCAGCTAATGAGCAGTAAATGGGCAAAAACAATCCACATGTGTCATGTCACATAAGTGCTTGAATATATGTGATGATGTTTTCGCCCATGAAACTATCCAGCCGTCATCTTATCTGTCATTAAAGGGACATCATGTCTGTCCATACTTCCGTTATAGAGGTTCGTCTGTATATCCAGACCAGACTAGCAGTGCATGAACTCTAATGGTTGTTTCCGCAGATCTGAAGTGATCTGCACATATATTTACCTGTATTCCAAACGTCAAGCTATCATTTCTTGCCAGACATATGAAGATCCGCTTGAGAACGCTCATATGTATCTTCAACAGCTCTTCTTTGTCGTATGAGGCGACTGGCAGCTGATGAGGCAAGCTGACAATAGCAACGTGTTCCATTCGATGCTTGTGATATCAATTCGATCTGATTATTCGCAAAGATCACATAGCATCGAAAAACAAATATGTTCAACATAATTCAAAATTCAAAATTTGCTTTTCGACAAATAAGGAATTCCGCGTTCCCAATTGTAAATTACCCCTTCATGGTGAGAAGCATATCCCATACTTAAAAGCGACTCAACTCAACTAGCACTTATGACCATTGTATTCAAACTGCATAAACTCATATACCCATGTATATATTCCCTTTGTGCATCATAAGCTGTATACACCTCTCAAGGGTAATACGGTCTGATGGACGACTCTGTGCAGCCGGTAGGCTAGGGAGAATACTGCTACAGAGAGGCGTACATCAGATCTATTACCCGCGGGAGAAGCATACAAAGTATTTATCTTACCGCCATGTTAACTGTGCAAAATATCATTTAATTGTATTTGGAAGATGGCTATCGACTTCACTACATGTAAACAAAAAGATGTCTGCCTCTCGACTAGCTTTTTAAAATCAGTGAACATATTCTGACGAGCTTAAAATGGTATGAAATTGATAATAATGTGTAAGTTAAGTATGCAAAAGATTCAATTTATAAAATAGTTTAAATAAACCAGTGAAAGCCAATGGAATAAATGTGCACATAGTGAACTCAAAAACAGCCAATCGAACTGTTTTCGAACTCCGATCACTGCATACGTCACACTATGACGCCATGCGATTGTTAGCGATGCGGCTTCTCGGCGGAGAGTTTGGCGGTCACCATGGCAGGGGGTTATATTGTTATCCAGTTGTCAACATCCTGCGAGGGCTGACACGGTAACTTGTTAAAGCGTCATTTTGCAGTAAGTAGTTTGTCCATACAAAGTTTTCCTCTGCATCATACCATTAACGTTTTCCTTTCACTAACAACCGAGTGCGCTGCCTCTTTCATGTCCATTGGATTTAATGTTTGTATCAGTCTCGAGATATCGGAGTCTTCAGTGACGTCCCCGAGACTGGTAGCATCGGATTGGTCGTATCGTTTTACCAAGCGAAATTAAACTTAAAATAAAAGTAAAATTAGAAAAGCCTTACTCCAAACTCCAAGCCTTGAAGATAGAGAATCTAATTATAAGCATCTGGTGTGATATTACCAACCCTCCTCCCCAAAATAATACACAATTTGAACGATGTCATCTGACACTACAAAACCTATTCAAAGCTACCTTGCAATACCTTAATGGAACAACACATGGCATAGTCTTCGTGTATTTGCATAAGTTAGAAATAGACCCAATCCCTCTCTGCTGAATGTATTAACTGCACGATCATCTTTTATGTCTAGTCTCTATGACTCGTGTGTTATGTTGTCAGGCCTGTATGGTAGTGAGTGTGTGAGTTTAGTTTTACGCCGCACTCAGCAATATTCCAGCTATATGGTGGTGGTCTGTAAATAATCGAGTCTGGACCAGACGTCCCAGTGATCAACAACATGAGCATCCATCTGCGCAATTGGCAACCGATGTGTTAACCAAGTCAGCAGCCTGATCATGACCACCCGATCCCGTTAGTCGCCTCTTACGACAAGCATAGTCGCCTTTTATGGCAAGCATGGGTTGCTGAAGGCTACCACGGGACCTTCAAGGGTGTGTATGGTAGTACAAGACATACATTTGTGTTATTTTTCTGCGAACCTTCCAGGGATCTGGATGCCGTTGTACAAAGCGATCTTAGCACTAGAGTGACCGTACCTCCAATACCTTAACATAGGGGTAAGGTAGTGTGAGTGTTAGGGCTGTTTTGTACAACGACATCCTGAATAATAAACACGACATCCGCGATCAGTCACACGTGTGTTCCTTGACATTAAAATCCAATGAACATGTTGTCTGATAACATATCTCCACCTGATGTTCCTGGAGTGACTATTCTGTACATGCTCTAGCACACTGGAGTATTATAAGATGTCACGCTTTACGTCGTACTCCAGGAATTCACTAAGGTCAATATGAACATTCATGGACATGTCTTCTGACATACATGATTACACTCAAGAATCACACAGTAAGAATTCATTAAAGCTGGCGACACTATTCAAAAGTAAGTTAGCATATCTAGGCTGGATTCCCATGATAAAGTTTTAGCAGTGTGACTGAAGTATCCAATTCATGAACATGAAGAAATGGATCGCTGATGCGAGAGCATTACTTTTGTGAAAAATGTGCTTTCCATAAATTTCGCTTGCGGGTTATCATTGAGAGGAACTTTATTCCTAATGATCTGTATTTTTTGTTTCAAACAGTCAAGTGACATATGCTTTCACATTTCAGAAATTGTTTTCAATACGTTATGATATCGAGCAGACATTTCGTGAATACAAGCAACAGAACCCTGTCTGTAATCATAAGTCCATAGCCCGCCTACCTGACGATCATGAGTTGATGACAGGTGAGAAAAGCTTCTTGTAGAGCCAGTGGTACCTATCATCAACAAAATACAAGCACATGCAAGCCGAACATCCATGTCTAAAATTCTGAATGACATCATATATCGCTTTGTCACCAGTCCTTCATATCTGGAAATGTCCTCTACAAATCTGCCACGAAAACCTGTGAAAGCTAAAATGCTGAACTAAATGAAACATAAATAAATATCACGTCTACATATGCCATGTATGTGTTAGATAATTGTTTGCAAGGTGTCCGTGGGAAACATGTCTCCATGTTTTGTGCCATACTAACAGTTACGGAAAGTAACATTTCATATTTGACATTTGTATCCAATTGCCGGTTATCAGAAGTTTCATAAACGTCACAATTCTGAGAGACTTAATTTGCATTTATGTTACTCTGTGACACAATATATTGATAAAAGCAACTAAAGTCAGCCCATATATTTTGCACGTGTACAGGACGTAATGTTCTGGTTAGTTAGTTTAGTCATCTTTGTAATGGGAACCGTCAACTCTGCTTTCACTAGAGATTTCCTTTAAACGTGGCTTATATTTCATCACTAGTATTACTCACGTTATATATGACCATATGATTATATAATACCAGTAATTCAAATCAACGTATACTCCCAGCCTTTGTCTCGCATCATGGCAATATATAGTGTTGGTAAAATGACTCCTCACCAGGGTACCGTTGAACAAAACCCCCTTAAGTCTATGTTAAGGTAGGGGTGTTACGGTTGCCTTAGTTGCCTTTGTACAACAGCACCGTGAGCTACAGAAACAACGTGAAGTGAACACAGTTAGGTAGTAATGACAGTTGATATGGCGCCGGTTTGTGAATAATCGAGTCGAGACCAGAAAAACCAGTGGCTAACGTCATAAGCATTGATCTGTGAAGTTGAAATACTACGATCAGCTTAGTTAGTGAGTCAGACCACCACCTCTTCATTAGGTGCTGAAAACCTAATCCAAACCGGATCTTCATGGGTGACAGTGGGCTTGAAAGACAATGCTGCAAAACCAAAACTGTCGTGGAACTGTCGTTGGTGACATCAGGCCAGCAGAATGAGCACTGGTGTTCACGTGTCAGTTTGTCTTTGTAAAATGATGGCAGCGACAAGATCGACAATGTACGACATCCGACATCTAGATCCCAACATGTATCTCATCAGAGGAGATACCACATTCACTCGTTGACAGTCTACACCAGTTCTTTTCAGCTGATAGGAGCGTGTGGACCGAGTCGCACCTGCCCAACTGGATGCTGCATAAAACAGATATGATTAGAAATCCCGCTGGCTTATCATGGAATGCTTTGATGTTACTTGTGTCCAGGAAGTCTTTACAATAACACGTCCTCATTCTGGACCAAGATGAGTTGTGTCCTGTCTTGTATGGCCAGTTTAGTTTTTTACTGTGTTGGCTTCGATCCGACTGCTCGAAGGCTGTTTGGTATCATTAGAGGTTTATCCATATGACCTAACATGCCGTTGTCAGCATTACGGAGACACAGCATTTGCAGATACACGTCTTTGTCACATATCGCAAACCGATGTCGATCCTTTTCCTGAAACAACTGTTCCGAGGGTTCCCATATAATGATACGTGTGACTCACTTTTGCTATCTGTTCGTTTTTCGAGAATTTTGTGTAAATTCAAGTATAATCATCATCAATGTGTGTGGTTAACGATACCAAGTTAGTCTGTTGATACCACTAACATGACTAACTGAAGAGCACTTTGACAGACGTCACATCGACAAGTATTTCATATTATTCACCAGACAATGTTGTAAGAATATGGTTTGAAACGAAGTAATTCGATTGTGTCGGTTAAGGTTAGGCAATGTCCTTTCGTAATGGTTTTGACTGATGTGTGTACATCAAGTGACAACAGATATTGACACTAGGCACACGGAGGTAAGTACGCGCACACATACGCGCGCACACAAAATTAATACTGGTTGTTAGTATTTGACCCGGTGACCACGGATGCTCCCAGTCGTCGCTATGAGGTGAGACCCTCGGACACATCAGAATCACGGTCAGACATGATTATACGTTTATGTCCGTAAGCACCAAACCGTAGAGAAGGATCGGTAGATATCCCTGTGGGCTTCCCTCCCACATGCCGTGATGTAACTGGCATTAAAAGCAGGGAAGTGAACCTTGAGACCAGGAACGTTATTGATGGCGTCTTCTGCATCATACGTCTGCGAACTGTCATTCCTTTGTAAAATTGGTGCACAGGTTGCATGTTTGGCCGAAGATGGGCGATAACTTGAGGGGGATTGATGAGCACTGACAGTGTACATAGGTGCTTTGTAATGGTAATTGTCTGCTGCCAAGTAGCTGGCTGCTAGGCGATAGTGTTATTAGCATCTTGATTCAGCGGTGAAAGAGGGTTGATTTCGTTTCAGATTAGGCATGTAAGGTCTAAGAGTCTACGGGGCGCATAATGTACCAGAGCTGTGCATGACTGTGTTTGCAAAGTCGCAGTGAAGCCACATAGGTCTGGTAACATATGAACTACTGCTATGCCTAACATGCCAGATACTCTTCAATGCTTTTTAGGAAAGTTCTGACTATATCAATTGGATGCTCGGTGTTTGTCCACTTTCAGTTCTATCACGTCTGTGAGATATCACAATCACTGACTTTACCAGAGTGCAGTCCATGTGAAGCCTGTGTCTGCGTCGATGTGACGTCTGCAGTTGTGTCGATGTGATGTCCGCCTGTTTCGATGTGACTTCTGCCTCTGTGTGAATGTGATGTCTACCTCTGTGCCGATGTGACGTCTGCTTTTGTGTCAATGTGACATCAGCCTCTGTGACAATCTGACGTCTGGCTTTGAGTCGACGTGACGTCTGAATCTGTCTTGATGTCACGTCTGCCACTGTGTCAATGTCACGTCTGTCTGTGTGTCGGTGTGACGTCTGGCTCTGTGTAGTTGTTATGTCTGTCCCTGCCTCGATGTGGCGTCTGCCCCTGTGTCAATATGATGTCTGCATCTGTGCCAGTTTGATGTCTGCCTCTGTGTCAATCTGTCGTCTACCTCTGTGTCGCTGTAATGTCTGCATCTGTGCCGATCTGACGTCTGCCTCTGTGCCCATGTAACGTCCTCCTCTGAGGCAATGTCACGTCTGCCTCTGTGCCCATGTGACGTCAGCCTCTGAGGCGGTTTGACGCATGCCTCTTGTCAATGTGACGTCTACTTCTGTCCCGAATCGACTTCTGCCTCTGTGTCAGATCTGTGAAAGTTTTGCTTTATTTCTTATGTCGAAGGCTGCATCTCCGAAGTGCTCAGTGTCGTTATGTTTAAAATCATTGGTGTCCAGACGAGGTAGTAATTATTGTGGTTCATCATCAGCGGTGTAAGCAGGAACGGGGGTCGTCTCAGAAGATAAATGACTGATTATACTTTGCTTTGTACAACATAAAATGGCTCTTGGGAACGGGTATTAGTCAGTTTTTAGGTCAAATCCTTCATGGCAGATGTTTTGCTCCAATAGACTTGCTGTGTAAACGTGTAATGGCGATGTTGAAAATATATATCACGACTTGGTGCATTGTTTTTAATATTCAAGGAGTCCTATTAAAAGTAAATGATGTTGCAGATTGCAATATATTTTTCGGATCTCCAACAAAATGTAACAAACACGACCATACACAAAAACATACAGTAATATTGCAGGTGTTTTGTGGATCATTTAGCTTGTTGACAAAAGAGTTGACTGTCTGATAATGGGATACTGATATTATCAGGTGGTTTTGATCATTTATTTACTCTACTGATATCTTTGCCAACAGTTTGTTGGCTACCGAGAGACATCTAGATGTATCTACTCACCAGGTTTGTATCAGAAAGAAGTAATAGGCTTGAGATTAAACGGCAGTTCAGTTACATCAGCGTTCGAAATACTTGCCTGCCCGACCGCCCGGACTTCTAGATTGTAAAATCCATCTGGGCGACGGCCGGGTTTACATTTAGACATGCATATGAAGATATTCATATTTCAGGATTATAAATCAATAGTAATTCTCTCGTAAATAAAAAGGATGAATTCCAGTTGGTTGCATTTATAAGCATTCCAGCAGTAGCACAGTGGAGTATACAAGAAATGGGCTTAACACATTGTATGGGGAACATAGTATTAACCCCGAGTTTTCGAACGGACCCTTTAACCACAAGTTACGCCACCGCCCCTTTCAACACAGGAAGGGCTAAAATCATGCGTTTCTATTAATACAGAAACTGGCATCCATACGTGTTCCCCTTGCATGAATCACTTCTACATGCCAGTCAAACACTTCTGCATGCCAGTCAAACATATCTGCATGCCAGTCAAACACTTCTGCATGCCAGTTAAACACTTCATTTGAGTATGGTTCGACATCGGATACGGATGCAGCTGTTTGATTATTGGGTCAAGGGTCCATTTCCAGTCAGTGATGCAACGTCGGCTTACTTATTGACGTTCAGGTTGTATGTCGCTTCTAGGGCGTGTGTAACTTGGTGTAATCTTCGCTATCTTCTCAGATGTGTTTGTTACGCATAGTCGGCCGAGTATATTTTATGATGGCTTCACTAAATTCTATGTTAAAAGACTGAACCAATGGGAAACTGGATGTTTACATTCACACAGAGAGTTGTCGAGACATTTATTAGTCTGCTAGCCTACGGAACAAATATATTTTTTCTTTTGTCTGCAAGTATCTGCAAAAGTTTCTTAGAAATGGCCTAGGCCGGAGTTCAAATCCGAGTTGGTCCTGATTGTGTTTCTATCTGTGAAATGCCTATGTGCATTTCAACATTGTGATAAACGTGTGACACGTGTAAACGAGTGACACATGTAAACGTGTGACGTATGTTAACGTTAACACATGCGTCATTTCCGGCTTGCAGTTTTAGCACGCCGTGGCATTTCTAGACTACGCACCAGTGAAGGTCCGAGTAAGAAATGATCTTCAACAACCCAGGAGGAGGCGACTAAGGGGATCGGGTGGTCAGGCTCGTGGAGTGATTGACACATGTCATCGGTTCCCATTTGCACAGATCGAAGCTCATGCTGTTGATCACTGGGTTATCCAGTCCTGATTCGATTATTTACAGACCGCCGCCATATAGCTAGAATATTGATGAGTTGGACGTAAAGTTAAACTCACTCACTAGAATATGTTCCAAACGTAACTCACTCACTCTCTTGGCATTGCTAAGAGTTTAATTCATATTGTATCAGACTGCTGTGCGTTGAGTTATATGAAAAGTATGCATACATCTTACATCTTATATATATTAAGGATCACACTTACACTGCAATATTAAAGCAAAACTGTAAATTTAACAAAAGTCACCAAAAAAACTTTCATAACACCTACATTGTTATGAATTTCCAGCTCGTGTAAGTAAATAACGATATACTTAAGGTTTTGAATGCTCTGGTTTTTGTACTTGGTATAAAAGGTCAACTTAATAGCATCAAGGCCATCTTCAATTGTCATTAATCATACCTCTGACAGCAACCCGCCCTTAGCGGACAGTAGTCAGGAAATTAAAGCGCCACGACTCATGTCTGACAATACAGACAACCCCGAGCAGAAATATCGGCGCTGGTAATGATTCAGTGTAATTACAGACAATTACCTCAGTACCCTGTTTGAGAGAGTGCAGACATAGAGGTCACCACAGGGGGGTCATTTTGAATTTAACGTACACGTGTTCGACATTCACGTGGTCAGATTCTGATGACCTTGCCACAGCATATAACAAATAACAATATTGATAAAAGTGGCGTAAAACTAATTTCACTCCTCTACCAGACTTGCCACAGAAGTGACTACTCTGAATATTCTCTATTTGGGTTCAAACTACGAATGCCCTTTCTTATGGTCCTTGATATGTGACCAGTCTATCGGTGCTTGACTGCGATGTTTTAAGTGTTCCCTCAATATTCATGTCTTAATGCAGCTGGGGTATACCATACAGTTGATGAAAGATATGCCACATTATCCAATGCGCGAAATAGTCTCCAAATTTTCCAAGCCATTCGGGCTAGCTCTGTCTGAAAGTTACTAGCTCAAAGAATAATTTACTAGACCGAAATTTCAATGCACACACCCGTTTCACCATTAATCTGCTATTATAATGCTCATTTTATCAGATCATAATCCTGCCTGATTTAAAAGTGGTTATACGATAACAAGTCGGAGTGCTATATATTAACAAATGATCTCATGAAAATTCAATACCTAGTCGGGCCAGACTGTGGAGATTTACTGGTCTGACTATATGCTTACTAGCCACGGGCTCTCGGGTCACTGACTATTTCGTACACTGACACCATCACGCGTACATAACACTCGTTGTGACCCACAGCATGATGTCTCAACGTCATAGCCATAGCCGGAGCGATCGGCAAGTGGTAAAGGTGTCATCTCGTTACACGCCCGTCCTGGGTTCTGTTCCCCACTTGTAAAGCCTCTTGTGCTTCTTTATAGCGACTTTGTTGTAATAATACTGACAACGGTGCAAATCTACTACGGCTTATCTCTGCGAAAATGGCAGTTTTACACGGTGCTAATGTCTTAAACCCTGGTTAGACGATGTGGGTTAGAATTGGTCGTCAGTAACTAGTGCTGGTAATAAGAGGTGACTAACGGGATCGGGTGGTAATGCTCGCGGACTTGGTTGACACACGTCATTGTAGTCGTATACCAGTTCGATGCTCATGCTGTTGATCACTGGATATTCTTATCTATTATTTACAGACCGCCCCTGGAATATAGCTGGCTGCTGTGTTAAAGAGCAGACCAACCAGTCCACTAAAACCCCACTGCTGGATTTCTGGAAAGTTCAAATTCTGTAATAACTGGCTGCTGTCTTCAGCTGGAAGTTGCAGCCTAATTTCCCCTAGGCCCTGACGTGAAGACATTTCCAGGCCGATCAGATTGGTCCATTTCAATATAATTCATTACTCTCCTACACACAATGTTTTGCACATACGTAATGTCCGGTTATCAAGCATTCGGATTACAAATGAAGTTATTTGAAAGTTTATGAATATATAAAAAGCCTCTCCACTCAAATAGATAAATCTACATGGCTCTTTATTGAGTACTCAGTCATATGCAGTCTATTTCAGTTCAGTCTCTTTACAAAGAAAATGTATTTATAAACAATATTAACGCAAACAGGGGCACTTGTTAATTATAAAACATTAATGAGTATACCTGGGAGATTGATCTACGACTGTGTCTTGGGACCAGATGTCAGCTAGGACTTCAAAGGAAGTTCCCAGACTGTAATATATTTCATTAACCTTTAACGCTCACATGTGACTACCAAGGTAAAGTTATTGCGTCGATGGACTGTGATATATTAACAGAACTACGCCAAATAATTTCTCTTCGCTTACACTTTTATAAATGAAATGTCACTGAAAGCAAAAGATGTGTTCACTTGTATTTTTAACACTCCTCGTAGCAGGAGAGGGACGTTTTTAGATTTAGTTTTTTTGGGCGTTTGGTTTGGTTTTGAAGGCTCTGTAATGCACTGCATCTGAGGGCCTCGTGTCTGTCCTCTCCGTATGGCTACGTCATTAAGAACAGTCAGATATGTTCTGATAAAATTCGGTAGACGAAGTCGGTGAAGAAAGAAAGATGCTTTGCTTCGAATGAATAGAAAAGATCCTCAGAATAATTAATTGTATTTCCGTGCTCTTTCCAACTTCCTCGGAAATAATTAGCTGGTATTTCCTGCGCCTTTTACTGGCCCCTCTGATGGCGTGTAGACGCTGGTAACAAAGGGTTCTTTGATAATATATTTACTGTTGTTTAGACAGTCCGACTAAGCCGAGGATACATGAAAGTCTCGAGATGAAACTTATGTAAATTTAAGTGACGTCACCGGATGGGCACTTGCTTTGATATGATACCACCTAAGCCCATCCCGATTGGCTTACATAGATAGTCATATTAAGGATCATCCCTTTGTAGAAACCTACATTGTACTCACTCTTTGAAGTTAATGGACACAGATTGCAGAATCATTATGAGCGCGTTAAAATTGGCGACGGCAACACACAGAGATCTTCAAAATATGATATATATAAATTGATATAAATTAATTAAATCTAATTGTTGGTAGACTAAATATGTAACACACGATGTGAGAAGCTGCCATAAAAATGGCATTCCGTATGTTGTCAGGCTCCCTGCAGCGCTCAAGGGCAGACCTAAGCCCACACTTAAAGAGCGTAGATACCCTATCTAAAACCTCTTTTTTTGATGTCAAACATTTACTCACATCAAAGGCCACACTTTGTATTGGGGCATTGTCTCACCGTGCATCCGTGGGTGAAGGTCACCTACATACTACTCAGCACATTCTGAGGATGTCTTTCCACAATACACCATAATGTTTCTCATAATGTCGAGTGTATATTTACGTTGAATGACATACATTATTATTAGAGCCTGATCTGTACACAACTGTATCATTAACCTTTTGCAAGGCGTATATTGCCACGTGCACTGAAGACAAGTCCCTTTTATGAAAATAAACACTAACATGAAACGTGTAATGTCATACCCCATAAGAAAGGACACTGTCGGGATGTCCATCTTATAATTACTCAGCCAAGTGAACCAAATACCAAATGTAAAGAAGTGGGGAAGCAAAGACAATGCAGTGAACTCACATATTCAACAACTGTTCACTGTTTTGCCTTTACAGCCTCCGCTTCTAAGATGACACACCAACGTGGCATGGTATGAATAGCGTCGCCTTGTCACCCTGTCTCATCTGTGTAAGAAGGGCGTAAACATATACCCATTATCCAAAAAGGCTGTTTGTGTACAACTGCATGAAAAGTCCAGGAAATGCTACGCTAGCAGGTGCCCCCATTACGGAAACAGAGACACACTTGAAACTCGTACAGTTGTGGTTCATTAGAAAGGACGTTGTTCCCTTGTCTTACTACACCAAACAAAGAAGAACCGCCAAATAACAGAAATGACCACTTAGAGACAATGCGGCCTTGTGACTCATTGCTGTGCCTTGAAGTAGTTTTCGTTTCTCTCCGAACTGCTTAAAATGGACGTCTAAATTGTGCATTTTGTACCGCTACTTTGCACATATTCACAATTTTACTTTGTCGCACATATAGTACCTATCAAAGTTTAGACTCACTAGTGTAAATGTAGCCACTTACTGTTCTGAATTAGATTTGGCAAAATATTTTATGCTGTTTAAAGGCACTGTTTACACTTGAAATTATGTATTGTAAAACAAACTCGTAACGTTAAAAAGAGTATTGTTATGAGTTCAATAAATGATGAAACGCAATGGCGAATTCTTAACAAAACTTTACACAAAAACGCATCTGTTGACATGCTCGATATTTGCATGGGATTTTCAGCGATTTGATGCATGATCTTCATTCAATTCATCTGAGGAGAAATTCATCTTCGATGCAGACATGTACATGTATATATTTAAGATACAGTGAGTGCTTTAAGTGAGTGTAAACTTTTGATGGATAGTATAAATCTGTTAATACTGAGACATAGTAGGGTGTCACAATGCAGCTCAGCTCAGTCTGTATTTACATATGCCGGCAACGCGCCACTCCCGGTGTCAGATAGAAATGATCTGAAAGAAATAAGTGTTACTTTCTTCTTCTGATTTTCATGAACACAATGACATCGTGATTTCCCCATTATCGTAGAAAACGGAATGCGTTAATAACGAACTCGCCTATTACTAACACACAAACCTTTTCCGACGGAGTTATATAACGAAGTATTATAGCTAACTGTAATTAGTGCTCCCGTTTAGTTGGTTATGAAAGTAGCTAACTGTAGTTAGTGCTCCCGATTAGTTGGTTATAAAAGTAGCTAACTGTAGTTAGTGCTCCCGTTTAGTTGGTTATGAAAGTAGCTAACTGTAGTTACTGCTCCCGTTTAGTCGGTTACAAAAGTAGCTAACTGCAGCTAGTGTTCTTGTTTAGTCGGTTATAACCGTAATTAACTGCAGTTAGTGCTCCCGTTTAGTTGATTATCAAAGAAACTAACCGTAATTAGTGCTCCCGTTCAGTTGGTTATAAAAGTAGCTAACTGTAGTTAGTGCTCCCGTTTAGTTGGTTATGAAAGTAGCTAACTGTAGTTAGTGCTCCCGTTTAGTTGGTTATGAAAGTAGCTAACTGTAGTTAGTGCTCCCGTTTAGTTGGTTATGAAAGTAGTCAACTGTAGTTAGTGCTCCCGTTTAGCTGGTTATGAAAGTAGTCAACTGTAGTTAGTGCTCCCGTTTAGTTGGTTATGAAAGTAGCTAACTGTAGTTAGTGCTCCCGTTTAGTTGGTTATGAAAGTAGCTAACTGTAGTTAGTGCTCCCGTTTAGTTGGTTATGAAAGTAGCTAACTGTAGTTAGTGCTCCCGTTTAGTTGGTTATGAAAGTAGCTAACTGTAGTTAGTGCTCCCGTTTAGTTGGTTATGAAAGTAGTCAACTGTAGTTAGTGCTCCCGTTTAGTTGGTTATGAAAGTAGCTAACTGTAGTTAGTGCTCCCGTTTAGTTGGTTTTGAAAGTAGGTAACTGTAGTTAGTGCTCGCGTTTAGCTGGTTATTAAAGTAGGTAACTGTAGTTAGTGCTCCCGTTTAGTTGGTTATGAAAGTAGCTAACTGTAGTTAGTGCTCCCGTTTAGTTGGTTATGAAAGTAGCTAACTGTAGTTAGTGCTCCCGTTTAGTTGGTTATGAAAGTAGCTAACTGTAGTTAGTGCTCGCGTTTAGTTGGTTATTAAAGTAGCTAACTGTAATAAGTGCTCCCGTTTAGTGGGTTACAAAAGTAGCTAACTGCAGCTAGTGTTCTTGTTTAGTCGGTTATAACCGTAATTAACTGCAGTTAGTGCTCCCGTTTAGTTGATTATCAAAGAAACTAACTGTAATTAGTGCTCTCGTTTAGTTGGTTATAAAAGTAGCTAACTGTAGTTATCATGTTGGACACGATAAATAACTTACATTGTGTAATCATAAAACAATTTGTCTTTGTAAAATTTTAACAAATTTTAGCCACTTCATTGTTACCAGTGCTAACAAACAGGTATGATGTATGTAAACTAAATTTATATGAATTTATCTCAGCTATGACGATTTTACCTTCGATCCTACCTTTGGTCAGTGGCGTTTTTAACACATTCGAAACAGATATGACCACATGGCCAAATCATTGGTAGCAAGTTTATTCATCTGACAATACCAAATTATGTTTGTTGAACCTAACAATACCAAATTCTGTTTGTTGAACCTAGGTGTGGTCGTTCACATGAGGTGATGGGGCTACACGGCTGGTAGTAACTGTGATCAACAAACATCTGTTTTGTCCATCGTAGAAAGAATTGTAGTTTAAACATGGCTATTTTCAGAAACCTGGGTTGGTAAACATGCGTGTTTGTGTTTATGTAAATACCACCTTAGCAACATGACAATTCCAAAATCGTCATGGTTACAAATAAAGGAATGTATTGACAATTCTTGTGTTCGTAGTTTAGTAAATTATGTGTTCATAAGTAAATAAAGTAAAGATAACAATATATACTACAATGAAAGAAATATGTTGTACACAGCTCATCCAGTTCCAATATTCCGATGTTGTTTCAAATAAAGAAGATCCTTTGCTCTTTTTTATAATATAATAATCCTGTAATTGTATTCATTTCAGATACAAGGTGCTGGTCTAAGGAGAGAGATGGGTAACAGCAGGGACGGTACTGCCGCGGAGAAAGTAATGAGACTTGCACCAGCCCTGTGTGATGCCAGCATTCCGAGACTGGACCTTCCCGCGAGCGATATCACCACCAAATCGTCTTCGGTCTTGGTTCACTGATGTCATGAGCCACCATCGGCTTGGCATAGACTACACCGACCATGTGTCTGAACGTATTCCTGACAACTACTGCGAGGAGCAACACTGCGAAATTAAGGGACATAATGCTCAGACTGTTTGTTACGTATATCTAGACCAAATGCAATCACACAAAATTATTCGGTCGGATTAAAAGTCTGAATTTCAGTGTAAATTCTCGAAGTAATCTCACTGTACACAAAAGACTCAAGTCTCTGAAACTGCGAACGCTTGTTTGTTTCTTTGTTTGTTATTTAACGCCACACTCAGAACTTGTTCCAGCCATACGACGTCGGACTCTAAATCATCTACTCTCTATCAGACAATCAAGTGAATGACGTCAATGGCATCGATCTGTTGCCCACACTGGAGGTCACGATCAGTCTTTATACATCATGTGCATGTATTTACATGTATAGACTTGAGATATCAATATCCTCGGAGTACTCGTTTAACTGCTACCTGTATAGCCACATCCAATGTCAGTGTGTATTATTATACCTGAAGAGTCACTTCGATTTAACCTCATAAGCCCTACCGTTTCAGTACACTGTTGTATGTGACAAATGAAATAGTGAGGTTATTCCCACATAGAGACTGAAATTGATCGATTGATTGAGATTGATACAGACAGATATTGAGATATGGATACTAAAAGTGAGATCTTGAGATGGAGATTTTACAGAGATATTGAGAATGAGATAGCTTGAGATTAAGAGAGACAGGTTCAGGCTGAGATAGACAGGTTGAGGCTGAAATAGATAGGTTGAAACTGAGATAGATAGGTTGAGATTGAGAGAGATAGACTGAGATTGCACTAGCAGCTGGATTGACAGGGTGACTGATGGTGCCCGTGAGTGCGTACGTATGTGTCTGTATGTATGTGTCTGTGTGCTTGTACGTCCTCACTAATGCTGGTTCATTGGTGCTAGCCCTCTGAGATACCATGTCGCAGTTTAGCGTGAATCCTCCATTAAGACAAAGTACACTGTCTCCTATCAAAACAGACTTCCGTTAACAGGACCGATAACGATTTGGTGTAACACGACCGGACATCAAACCATCGACCCACCGACCTCACAGTTATTTCCTCAGCATGTTTGTGTAGACAGACAGTTTCACTGACAATATTTTAAAATCCATTGACTCAGTTCACAAGATAAGCCTTAGACCTTGGTTATAGGAGGCACAGCAATAAATGAATATTATAAACACCACTGAAGGGAGGTTTGCTGGGAAGCGTCACCGTTTTTTATGCATACAAAAATGCAGACGTACACACAATGCATTCTTAATTCATTTTCAATCCTTTTGAGCACGGGATAGACACAATGCCCGCAATGAAACACAAATTGTTCACTTACGTAAGCATATCCAGGTATATCACAGCTTAGTATTAGAATCACCCTACCCTAACTCTTCCCCCAAATCAACACAAGCGCGCGCACACGGACATGGACCACACACAAACTCCTTCCTCTCCCCTTCCTCATTTCCCCCAAAGTGATTGTAAACACACTAACATTTGTAATGATGAGACTATTTCTCAAGTGATGTGAAACTGATAGGTACGCCGTGTAGTGTTGTTAGCAACTGATGCTAGCGACGCTCACCAACACATTGATCAACTGACCAGATGAGCTCAGTCTGTGAATATTATGTATGTAATTTTGATAGTAGCAAACAAATACATAGAGATTCGGAACCCGGGGGAATCGAGACTTTTGCTTCATTTAGGTCTATAGCGTAGCAGAAACGGTTGGACAGGAAAAATAATGTAGTTCAGGGACTTGAGGCAGACTACATTCAAGGGAGCGCTAGGCAGTAGGGGACATAATGTGATTCAGGGACTTGAAACAGACTACATTGCAGGGAGGGCAAGGCAGTAGGGAAAATAATGTGGTTCAGGAACTGCGACACAGACTACATTGCAGGGAGAGCTAGGCAGTAGCTAATATAACGGGATTCCAGGACTGTAAAACAGACTAAAGCAGTGCCCAATGATGTTTGCATTAGCAGTCAAAGCGGACGTAAAATATTACGCTTCGCAATCGGTTTTCGCTTTCGGGAAGAAACTAAGAGTTCCCACTTTATCATAAAATAAGTCTAGAGTGACGTACAAGGTGGCACAGTCTTGTCCTGTGGTAACCTTCTAAGGAAGCAGATGAGTAATATAGAGTAAACTGTGTTTATAACTATCACAGTTATAGAAGTGCGTTAATTGGTCCTGTCTATCTGCCTCACATTAAAAGTGTATATAGCGATCTGCCGTCAGCTAACGCTTAGTCTACGGATATTTATCACTTTGACTGTAGCAAATATACCCACTAGAATTTTAAAGGAGTCCAGTCAGACAGGAATTTCTGAGTCTGACGGAATCACGGCTTCAGAGAGAGCCGACAGAAGGAAAATAGTGTGGTTCCGGGCTGTGAGAGAGATTTCAAACTGCTGCAAAATCGAAGTACACATAGTAGTATCTTTGAGTACGTGAGAACCGTAGTTAACTGTGTTGTTTTCATAACAGTATATTTTTTATTATGATACGTGTGGTAAACAAATGTCAGCTATAATAGTTGTATCCGTATTTTTTCATATTTTATCCACAGATAGAAAAGTATTAATATATGTTTGTGTGAGGATAGTAGTTTTAAAATTGCTAAAAGCTAAGAATCTAAAACTAAGAATCACTCACTAGTGTACCGGTAGTGCGACGGCACCAAATCACAGTAGCGAGTCTGACCTTACGTGAAGTACAGTCTAAACCCATATGAGCACGTGTTCATGTAGTACACGTACGCCGAAACCGTTATCGTTACCACAAAATATAGACGGCGACCTATTGTGCAGAAGAAATATTGAATTATGTATTGAATCATGTATTGTTCCACTAGTACACACGGGCAGGTGGGTGGCCTAGAGGTTAAAGTAACGTTACGTCGCTGACGGGTTCGATTCCTCACGTGTCAAGTCCACTGATGGTGTTCCCCGCGGTGATATTGCTGAATATTGATACAAGCGGCGGAAAACCAAATCACTCCACTTGTACATATGGATATAACCGACATCATGAACTACCTTCTTGTCTGATAGGTAGTAAGGCATGTTTCACTGTAAACAAGCGGCGGAAAACCAAATCACTCCACTTGTACATATGGATATAACCGACATCATGAACTACCTTCTTGTCTGATAGGTAGTAAGACATGTTTCACTGTAAACAAGCGGCGGAAAACCAAATCACTCCACTTGTACATATGGATATAACCGACATCATGAACTACCTTCTTGTCTGATAGGTAGTAAGACATGTTTCACTGTAAACAAGCGGCGGAAAACCAAATCACTCCACTTGTACATATGGATATAACCGACATCATGAACTACCTTCTTGTCTGATAGGTAGTAAGACATGTTTCACTGTAAACAAGCGGCGGAAAACCAAATCACTCCACTTGTACATATGGATATAACCGACATCATGAACTACCTTCTTGTCTGATAGGTAGTAAGACATGTTTCACTGTAAACAAGCGGCGGAAAACCAAATCACTCCACTTGTACATATGGATATAACCGACATCATGAACTACCTTCTTGTCTGATAGGTAGTAAGACATGTTTCACTGTAAACAAGCGGCGGAAAACCAAATCACTCCACTTGTACATATGGATATAACCGACATCATGAACTACCTTCTTGTCTGATAGGTAGTAAGACATGTTTCACTGTAAACAAGCGGCGGAAAACCAAATCACTCCACTTGTACATATGGATATAACCGACATCATGAACTACCTTCTTGTCTGATAGGTAGTAAGACATGTTTCACTGTAAACAAGCGGCGGAAAACCAAATCACTCCACTTGTACATATGGATATAACCGACATCATGAACTACCTTCTTGTCTGATAGGTAGTAAGACATGTTTCACTGTAAACAAGCGGCGGAAACCCAAATCACTCCACTTGTACATATGGATATAACCGACATCATGAACTACCTTCTTGTCTGATAGGTAGTAAGACATGTTTCACTGTAAACAGCAGCAAATGAAGATGACACATTACTTTCCTTTGTCTTCATTCTTCACGCATGTATTTGTAAACACAGAAACAGGATGTAAATAGGATATAAACAGTATACCTGGATCAATAAGGTGCTGCTCTGTGGTCAGTCCAGTCAACTACCAGCTGGGAAGCCTCAGCGACATGTAGATTAACCACAAATGGCTGGTGGTATAAGACAAAAGGAGGAAGTGCGTGGGTGTGATATATTTAGGGCTGAGTGAGTGAGTTAAGATCCGGAATGTCTTACCTTGAAATATGTCGATAAGATAAATCTGCAGGTGCAGTCTAGCCTGGTCACTGTATATGGTTTTACGCGTTACTGGTTTGTGTCTGGCTTATATTCAATAAACATGTTTAGGTTATCAATAACATTTATGCATTTATATCATTTACTTGTGTTTAGGTTATCAATAACATTTATATATTTATATCATTTACCTGTGTTTAGGTCATAAATAACATTTATATATTTATATCATTTACCTGTGTTTATGTCATCAATAACATTTATATATTAACATCATTTACCTGTGTTTAGGTTATCAATAACTTTTATGCATTTATATCATTTACCTGTGTTTAGGTTATCAATAACATTTATATATTAATATCATTTACCTGTGTTTAGGTCATTAATAACATTTATATATTTATATCATGTACCTGTGTTTAGGTTATCAACAACATTTATGCATTTATATCATTTACCTGTGTTTAGGTTATCAATAACATTTATGCATTTATATCATTTATTTGTGTTTAGGTTATCAATAACATTTATATATTTATATCATTTACCTGTGTTTAGGTCATAAATAACATTTATATATTTATATCATTTACCTGTGTTTATGTCATCAATAACATTTATATATTAATATCATTTACCTGTGTTTAGGTTATCAATAACTTTCATGCATTTATATCATTTACCCGTGTTTAGGTTATCAATAACATTTATATATTAATATCATTTACCTGTGTTTAGGTTATTAATAACATTTATATATTTATATCATTTACCTGTGTTTAGGTTATCAATAATATTTATATATTTATATCATTTACCTGTGTTTAGGTTATTAATAACATTTATATATTTATATCATTTACCTGTGTTTAGGTTATCAATAACATTTATGCATTTATATCATTTACCTGTGTTTAGGTTATCAATAACATTTATATATTAATATCATTTACCTGTGTTGTGGTTAGTATTAACATTTATATATTTATATCATGTACCTGTGTTTAGGTTATCAATAACATTTATATATTTATATCATTTACCTGTGTTTAGGTTATTAATAACATTTATATGTTTATGTCATTTACCTGTGTTTAGGTTATCAATAACATTTATGCATTCATAACATTTACCTGTGTTTAGGTTATTAATAAAATTTATATATTTATGTCATTTACCTGTGTTTAGGTTATTAATAACATTAATATATTTATATCATGTACCTGTGTTTAGGTTATCAATAATATTTATATATTTATATCATTTACCTGTGTTTAGGATATCAATAACATGTATATAATTATATTATTTACCTGTGTTTAGGTTATTGATAACCTTCATTTATTTATATTATATACCTGCATTTATGTTATTAAACGAGAAAAATAGCTAGTAATAAGTAATTCAGTTTTATGCGATCAAAAGTGTACAAACGCTCGGTATACTATACACAGTGAAAGGTAATGGTATGCTGTGTGCTCTGAAGATTAACACTCGGTTCTAAATGGAATACTGTTAGAGCAATACATATCACATGTACGGTATTACATATACCTCTACTAATGGTCCTCCGCGGCCACGTGCACATGCCAGCGATTCTTACCTGCGTATCCTGATATGGTACAGGTATTTCGTACAGAAGACCTGTACGATACACGCAGGTGTTCAAAGGACCAGGCTAGCTATTCTCGAAACGTTCGTAGCCCTCCGAAAGTCTTAAGTGCATACTTAACACATTGGCTACGATTCTAAGAAATGTTAAGGTTAGGACTACGAACATTTCGAGAATAAGGGCCTTCCTTTCACAAAGCACTACGGTGATCTCAAGTCACTAAGTTAACATTAGTGCGGTGTTAAGGAATGGGAGTTAAGGATGACCTTGGTATAGGTTGCTTCGTGAAAGGAGCTCATGATGGATTACTGGTGGTTAACTCCAACACTTCAGCCTGAGTCAGAAAATTCACCGTGCACTTGTTCAAAGACGTACCTTGCAAATGGAACAGTTGATGACAGATGCCAGTCACTTTAGCTCTCATCGTCTCAGCCTTGACTAAAATACAACACAACAGTGAGTGTATACAACACGGGTCGCGGTATGTAGCGTCTATTAACATGAGTACACGCATTAAGTCCCCGACAAATAAGGAAATGGTTTGAGCGTTCCTATGCTCCAGATCCAGTTGAAAGAATCATAATTCTAATTATATGATATTAAAACATTAACTACACCCTTTGATTTAAAGTTCAGTCGTTAAAGTCTTAAACACGTTTTAGAAATAGCACAATTCGTGATAAAACCAGGAAATTTCACCATTAATCATAACTGATATTATTCATAACTGATTATCAAAGGGCACATATGCGATATAATCCGCTTGTTTTTAATAGAAAACATGTCTCCTCTCCTATGACTGTTACCGCTTAAAGTACATGCTGCTGCAGACCTCGTTTCCTTGTGACTGACAGATACTGGACCCCCCGCAGACAAGCAGCCTTTGGTGTCCAGATAAAAAGTCAATATTGATATATAAACAATCTTCCGACCACAGGAATGCATTGGCTTGTGGTGGATCAGAGAACAAACCACACAACTGGAATGTACTTTGCAAGAAACAGTCAGAATCAGTTTTATTAACTCTAAGAAGATCTAATTACAGTGTTACTCTAAACTGACAGTTTTTAAGTTTTGTTAGCAGACAATCAATTAGAGATGCCGAAAACTTCGATATCCTTTATTAGTCCCAGTGACTTCATCAACCCCAGCAAGGCCGACCCGGTGGCGCTAGTCAAGGCAAGGAATCTCGGTGAGTACACATTTTCAGTAGTGTATCATGTGCATATATCATACATGCACAGTGAGTGAGTGAGGGAGGGAGGAAGGGAGAGAGGGAGTGAGGGAGTTTTACGCCACACTCAGCTATATTACAGCTACATGGCGGTGGTCTTTAATTGATCGAGCCTGGATCAGACAATCCAGTGATGAAGATCATGAGCATCGATCTACTGGACTGGGAAACGATTACATGTGTCAGCCAAGTCTGCGAGCCTGACCACCCGATCCCTATTAGTCACCTCTTCGACAGGCATGGGTTACTGAAGATCAATTCTAAACAGGATCTTCACGGGCCAATACATGTACGATACATGGTGCAATATATATAACTTACTCTATGACACGTGCATACTTGCAGACGCACTGTGATGTATTTTAAAGGAATCTATCTTTGTGATATATTGTACGACTTTGAAGCATACATAAAAGCAAATTATTTCGGTGTTCATGTTATTTCAGTGGGACTCAAAAGTGTGCATGTGTGAGGCGAAAAGGGGTTGGGGGGAGAGATTTTGACAACCCCAACACCGCATGCTTTTTGTGTGTACGTCAGGTTTAAATCCTCACTGAACTGTATTTGGGGTTTGGACAAACATGCGCGTCTCACAATGTACCCATGTTGGGTATCGAACCCGGATCTTTGCGCAAAGAACGAATGCTTTACTCACTAGGCTACCGACCTCATACCTTAACATGAAATGCACATGCATGTAATCTTTTCCTATGTCAAACCTGACAGTAAGTTATATACCAGGATATGTCACTTGATTCCCTGGGGCCTACGCATTGCGTGGAGTACTGGTATGGCTCCAACCATTGATATTATACGAGCACATACTGTCTTAATGGTATTTTGTCAATGGCGCCCTTAAAAGAATCAATAGGCACGATCCAAGTTTGCGTAGAGCTATACTCATGATGTTGATTACTTGATTGTCTGGTCCAGATTCCATTACTAACAGACAGCCCCAATACTGGTGGAATAATGCTGAATGTGGCGTGAAACAACAATACAACTAAGAACGTGTCTACTTGAGAGGAATAAATGTTAGTTAAAGGTATACGAACCTTAAACGAAATGTACGGCCATGACATTTAGCTAAAATTTCAAATGAATTGAAATATCGTCTTATTGTCATATTGTAAAATGTCAACAAAAGTCTGAACAGCGTGCTTAGACGTTGTTTTCCCGTATATTCAAGTGTGGACCGAGTCACAATTTGAGAAGATAGAGATGGTTATTGCCACGTAATGGCCTCACACAATCGCACATGTTCTCAAGGTCATACTGAGTCAGTCTGTACACTTTATCCGACCCCAGTTACTATTGCATGTCAAATGACAGGCAGGCGCACGCGGATTGTTTTCGAGATAGTAACTAAACGTCACCGAGTATGCAACTAAAGACAAAGCGACGTTTTTTTCCGTTTATTAGTTACTGTGTGAGACATCCGACCCAGTGTCACCAAGGTTCTCAATCTCTCTCGCCACGACACGTCATTAGTTCTCAGCTTTTCTCTGTATGTCTTTGCAACTCCCAGTGGTGTCTCACCAACTCCCAGTGGTGTTTCACCAATTCCCAGTGGTGTCTCAACAACTCCGAGTGGTGTCTCACCAACTCACAGTTGTGTGTCAGCAACTCACAGTTGTGTCTCGGCAAGTCAAAGTTGTGTTTTAGCAACTCACAACAAAATCCTAGCAGCTCACAGTTGTGTCTTAGCAACTCACAGCAGTGTGTCTCAGTGTGTTTTCCAATTTTGATATGGTTGAAATATTCTTTAAACACAAACAAGCCCGAGAATCAGGGCTATCTCATGATATTTGTAGAACTCACAAACTCACCATTTTCCACAGACACAAAAGATGAACCTCTGAACCTAAAGAAGGATGGGAAGGAGGTCGTTAACATCGATGCTCCCAATGACGTACCGTCTTTCCTGCAAAAACTGACGTCGTGGCGTTGGTTCACAGCCATTGTGACGAGCATGGGCGTAGTCTTCATCATTCTGCTAAGGAACTGTATGTCCATGGCCCTGGTGTGCATGACCGAGGGGAGGCGAGGTGGGCGTGGCAACTGGACCCTGGATGGAAACCGCTCCCTCGCCCTTACTTTTAATGAAACGTTATTCGTAAGTATGACTGTTGATGTACTGGAATCAGGAAGTCACGAATAGTAAAAGATATTTCAATCTGAACCTAAATATAGAGTCCATCTGAACATATCTGGTATTTGAAATCACGATTTGCCACTTACTGTCCGACATATATATGTGTTGTTTGTAATGCGCGTCAACAGGTGTGGCAGTAGCACTGGTTGGTAGCAGCGAGGGCAGTGAGTTAGCAGCAGAATCACTGATTGAAGCCGGGTTTAGCAGAAACAGTGGTAGGGTAGCAGATGTAGTGATAAAAATAACGATACAAGGAAGTAGAACAGGGGCGGATGCAGCAGTTTGGGAAGGGGAGTGCACAGTTTATTTCCACACCTTGTAAGAAGAATTCAAGTGCTCCTCTAGTAATCTTTCAGGTCAAAACGGTGCGCATTCAACCATCCACCCGCCCCCCCCCCCCCCCCCAACTGACACCCATCCCCATCCCCATCCCCATCCCCATCCCACATCTCTGGATCCGCCTATGTAGCGGTAGTATTAGTAGTAGTAATTTCAGTGGAAGAAGTTATGTTTAATTTCATTATCTCAGGGGGCGTTGTGGTAGTCTAGAGGTCAGGTGTTTGCTCACCTGGGTTCTATTCCGCAAATAGGTGCAATGTGTGAAGCCCATTCATTTTCTGGTGTCCCCAGCCATTATATTGCAGGAAGTTTGCTAAAAGCGGCGTATAACTATATTCACTCACTCATCAACCCTGCAGATGCCTCGAGGGGAGTTCGACTGGGATAGCGAGACCCAAGGTATCATCCTCTCGGCGGCCTTCTACAGCAGCTTCATCGCCCCAGCCATCAGCGGCTTTGTCGCCCGGCGGTTCGGAGCGAAGATCGTCATCGGCGTCAGCGTGGCTGCGTCTGCAGCTGCCACGTTACTGACACCGCTTGGTGCCCGCTCACACGTGAACTTTCTCATTAGTCTGAGAGTGTTCCTGGGGTTCTTCTCAGTAAGTACCTTGCGGGCATACTATGAAGAAAAGTGTCAATGTTTCTCTTACTCACAAATACAGTGACATCGCACCACTTACATGATATACATAAAGGGTTCGACGCTTTGGCTCAGGTTCTCTACAGAAGGTCCAAAGTGATGTAGATCGCAGACAGTTGCACCCTTAAACCAACACCAAAACATGTCAGTGCGAACCGGGATTCGAGCCTGTGACCATACCTTTCTGGCACGCTGAAGGGATACAAATGTCCAGAGATGTATGACACCCTAGATGATCTTGCCATGTGTGTACCAGATGACGTACAATTCAGTCAGCACATAAAACACCGCTTTGAACAGCGTTTTAATTACTTCAGAGCGTAACAAGTCACAAGCGTTTACTCTTTCATTTGAAATCACGAAGAGTTTATGTGGAATAACAATGTATAACACAACAACACAAGTGACAAAGGGTCTTCACAATGACTGTTGGGGCAGACGGGTAGTCCGGTGGGTAATGCGTTCGCTCGTCACGCTGGATACCTGGTTCCCACATAGGAATTATTTGTGAAGCCTTTTTTTCACTCACTCACTCACTCACTCACTCACTCCCTCACTCACTCACTCACTCACTGCTGTCTGACATCAGGGCACCATCTTCCCCGCATCCCTGGAGCTGTGGTCACACTGGGCCCCAGGGCCTGAGCGGGTCCAGCTCGTCTCCAGCACGTACACGGGTAAGTAAACCTAGTATATGGTGTAGTTACCATAGCAACATAACTTGTCATCACGAGGCGTTAGAGACCTTGTCATACGCATTCTTTGTAAAGTGGGAGCAGTCATTGTACCTGGAGACTGTGGCATTGACAGTTCTATAAGTAGAAGGGGTCATGGCTTGCAAAGTGCTGCCCTCGGTAATACACTAGCTGAATGTTTTGGATGGTTGTCTTAGCAACAAGCATAGGTGGTAGACGTAGACGAAGACGAAGACGCCGTCACATTAGTAAAGGTAATAAAAGTAGCTGCAGCAATATCATTAGTAATACGATCACTTAGATTTTAAAGAACATTTTGGGAGTTGAACTCACAATATTATTAACAGTGCTTGCAAATGGATGTGTGTCTACAGTAGATCGACTACTTACACAGCAGCGTGTGTTTCGTGTTTGAGTATATCACAGTCCTGTCAGGATCAAACCAAAGTGATACCAGCCTACCCCCTCCCCATTCCCGTCACGAGAATATCCTCACTCACCCTACTTCATAAATATACATCTGCAGGTATCAACGTAGGCAGTCTTGCTGCGTCTCTCCTCTCCGGCTTCATCTGCACCATCCCCCACGACAACGGCTGGCCCTATGTTTTTTATATATTTGGTAAGGGACAAGTACTGAATTATACTCTCTCTCTCTGTCTTTCTTTACTGCATGACGCCGCCCTCAACAATATCCAAGCTCTAGAATGTCTCTATAACTCGAGTCTGGGCCAAACAATCCAGTGACTGAGTTTATGATCATCGATCGAACTTCCTCTTCACATTATTTATCACATGTCGGTGACGTCGATGCCTCTGTTATTAAATACACGTGCAGTATATAAACGGAAGAGTCATCACAGATACGTTGCCTTTGGTAACCATTACTTTGCTTGAGATGCAATAGGAACGAAAATGCACAACATGATCTTAGTATGTGCTCTCCTGTCGGACTCGTAATAACACCATGTTGTGAAGAACCGGAATCTCCTGCAGGTGGGCTGAGCGCCATCTGGTGTGTGGTGTGGTTCCTGGGTATCTACGACACCCCCGAGACGCACCCGTGGATCAGTCAGAAGGAGGTCCAGTACATAACCAAACACACCATGAAGAAAGATGACCAACAGGAGGTATGAGGACGAGTGGCACCCGAGTCAGTATGTTTAACTGGAGACATTCACTCGTGTATACATTCCCTTCTAAACATCCCCATCTAAGTCCCCCACGTCACCGCCACCCACCACCACTCGTTCCCTTTCTGTCCTTTTGTCCACGGTATAGTACAACGTAACAAATAGTCCCCCCCCCCCCCCCCCCGTCCTTCCTGTCCTGATGCTCATTCTTCCATGTCCACGTCTACGAACTTCCCGTTACACGACCCTGTCTCTTTAGACGATGCTATTCTACCATCTGATAAATGCAACTCTCCCTGCTGCAGGTGAAAATCAAACGTACACATGCACATACAAGAGATTTCATTAAGCTATTTCCTCACAGAGCAATATTTCACTGAGTCTATAGCCATTCCCTGTCACCTAGTTTGGAAATCTCATTTCTCATTTCTTAACTATGTGTAAAAACGAGCTGTACAACCACCCAATGGACGACTATTCTTCCAGTCTTCGCGGCCACCGTTCCTGCACATGTTCCTGTCGGGGCCGGTGTGGGCGTTCATCATCGTCCAGACCTGTCACATGTGGTGTTCCAGCATCTTCTTTGCCTACCTCCCGAAGTACATGAGCGACGTCCTGCACTACTCCATCGAACAGGTATGACTCCACACTCCCCCATAGACCAGGCCCTCTACTCCATCGAACAGGTATGACTCCACACTCTCCCACAGACCAGGCCCGTTAGAAATAGACATCTATGTCATCATGCCAAAGACACTTTTCACATGTGCAGATAAGCTGTGTATTTGCATTAAATACGCTATTGAAAAGTCCGAAATACGAAAGAAAAATAATGCCAGCGTATCAAAAAACAACTAAATATATACGTATGTATATATATATTTATATACGTATGTTTACGTATGTTAAGATAACAGTATGTATTTACCCAATTCATCAAAATCCCGTTTGCGCACCGTATCAGTTCAACCTAACACATTGATAGTACTCATTGGCTAGATGATAGCTATGATTCCCACATGAGTGTGTTGCAATATTATTATATCGTCGCTAGTTCTGTACACACCTCATGTAACAAGAATGTGTTTTGCTTACTTTCCCATACACAGTCTCTTTTCTTGGTTCATAGCTCGTTGCTTACCGATCCAATACTGTTAGTGTTTGTGTCAGCTTTACGCCAGGATCCTTAGAGGTGCCGTCCTGTCCTGCATTTCAATAATGTACGGAAACATTTTGTATTTTCGCTAAGCACTTCAATATTTATTTACTAAGTAAATTTTAACACGACTGGCACTACACATTGTGGTTTGACGATTTGTCGTTTTATGCCGCAAATAGCAATATTCTAGCTATATGGCGGCGGTTTGTAAACATTTGAGCCTAGACCAGACAACACAGTGATAGATGTCCAATGCTAGTCGGATCGATCTTCACGAGCACTACTCACTGTGGAGTCCATGACAATCAGGACCCCGGTACTCATAGCGATGGCTTGTAGCGCTGCGACTGTTAAGTCCGTGTTAGAGTATACAAGTTACGACCATTTTGGCGTTCACTTTATCATATCCGAAACAGGTATGGTCTATCTTTTGTATGTCCGTTTGTATTACGTTCTTAACACTCATGATGACATGTCATACAGAGCAGAACAATTGTTGTGACAGATAATGGCTAAGACTTATAGATGGATGTACGATTGTTTCTTCGCAGAACGCTATCATCTCCTCCGCTCCATTCGCCACCAGATTCGTCGGCGTGATGGCGTGGGGATACCTGTCAGATCTACTTTTGAGGAAATCGTCCATCAGTGTCACCTGGATTCGGAAAATAGTGCAGTCTTCGGGTAACCACGAACCACCATTACATGTCCTGCCATTAAAGCGTATACCATGAAAGGGGCGGTGAGGTAGCCTAGTGGTTAAAGCGTTCCTGGGTCATGCCGAATCCCAGGTTCATTTCCCACATCGGTACAATGTGTGAAGCCCATTTCTGGTGTCGACCGTCGTGGTATTGATGGAATAATGCTAAAAGCGGAGTAAAACTCAACTCACTCACTCACTAATACCAAAATAGGAGGTCGAAAGAGTCAATTTGGAGTAAAAAACAACTTTGATGATTTTCCAACAATATTATGGAGGTCTATCTTGATCTAGACAAATGATCAAGTCTTGATCAGTTCATCGATGAACCAAAATTTCATGCGATATATGACCCATAATGCGAGTATGACCATTTTGTCTCCTCAAAGGTCATGTTGATTAAACCTGTTGGTATTTAGTATGAAAAGTCATCATTCCTGTGTGTTAGTACCAACAGTGTACATTCCTATGTATCAGCCTCCGAATTTACTCTCGTGTGAAACAGTAGCGCTTACCTCTGTCTCTCTGACTGAGTTTACGTGAATTTACCTGTTTTTACATCATGTATTTATCTATGTTAACGTGTGTTTACCTGTATGTTTACTGCGTGTTTCAGGCTTCCTAGTCTGCGGTGTCTTCACGGTGGGTATCGGTATGGTCAACGAACAACAGAGAGAGATAGCTGTTGCCCTATTCCTCCTCGCAATGTTCTGTCAGTCTTCCTCCATGTCCTCCTCATCGGTTACCCCCCTTGATATCGCTCCAAGGTCTGGGCTATTTCCTACCGCCATTCTCTATAGTAGTCTGTGTAATGGTTGCAGGTTAACTGTTGTTTCAGCTGTCGTGTTTACAAGGATAATTATTATTGTTAAACTATGTAACATATAACTCACTCACACACTCATTTCAGGTATGCTGGCATCATCACGGGGGCTTATATGGTGATAGGATCGTTCATGTCTATGTTTGGACCAATGGCCGCAGCTTACCTCACGCCAAATGTAAGTCTCGTTTTCACATCAGATTATTTCTGTGAATTTAGTACATAACAACTGTAGCGTGTTTCCAAAACAAACATCAGAACCACACGTAGTTCACAGTTTGATCCCGAAAATACTCCGAAGTATTTTTATGTCTATGTTGTTCACGCCTTAGCCTTGTTTCATCCCGGGTTGTATAACACAGGGCACTCTGGAGGAGTGGAGGATAGTCTTCTTCATCATCGCAGGCGTCTATGTGGTGGGTGTCACCGCTTTTGTGTTCCTTGGGAGCGGCGAGCTTCAGCCATGGGCTCAGACCGCAAGTGATGAGGAGACAGATCCGGAGATCGGCCAAAACCTTTCCTCCGAAATCCCATGTGATGAATCATCTCAGACAGGAAGGAATCAAGACAACAAAACTGACAATGTGTCCCGGTTGATGAATACCAAAAATGGACACACAAACTCTGCGTTCGAGATTGAGAAACCAACAGACAGGTCTCAGTTAGCGATAATTCACGAATCACACGAAGACAAAATGCCTACACAATTGACGTCCATTACAAAACTATAATCCAATCGTTGTCGCGTTTCAATCATCTCAATGTTCTCTAGTGAAGCCTCATTGAGGCAATCGTCTCATTATTAAACATCTAATAGAATAATGTGATCAAAATGACACAATGTCATAGTCAAACTCCTAATACCATGAGCCACGGCTTTTACAGAACCTTTGACGAGCAAGCACCACATCCATATCTACAAGCCGCCGCCATATAGCTGGAATATCGCTGTGTGTGGCGCTAAACAAAACAAGCAAACAAAACATAACTATTTACTTCTTGTGACATTAACTTCAAGCATGAGGGTGGGGTATGTTTACATGGTATATCTCAGCATGATTGTAGTCAGTGTACGCAATAAACATATCAAGAACATCAAGACCGTTCGTCATATTTTCACTTCTATTTAGTGATGATGGACTAATATTTGGAGCAAGGGGACGGAAAATAAACTTTTCCAAACTCCGTAATGCCTTAAGCTGTCTTGCCTTAAGTCATCTAGTCATTCAAGGCGCATTACAGGAGACCCCTCCGTAACCTTCTGGATTGCACGGAACTGTCCTGTGATGCCACCCTGGATATAATACCATTTTTCGCCTGGACAAATGGCGGCGTTATAGCCAGGGTAATACAGTATATACAAGTAAAATTATATTACAGAGACATTAAACCCCTTTAACTTCGCCAACACGTCAAGCTAAGGAGAAATGCAAATCTAACAAAGGGTCTTCTCCTACAGAAAAAAGGGCTAAGTGTTGTTTGAAATCTGCCTTGCTGATCACATTGCGACTGAATTGACTCGCCCATAGTTGGGTTGCCTTACACTGATCAGTGCCACGTCACTTCCGGTTCGGCATCATCTCGGTCCATTCCATTTCTTCATCTGCTATAAACATCGCGCATCTGATCACACGGTCACATGCTTCACACGTCAGGTCAGATATCCACAGAAGCTATTCATTTCTTTACGCCTTCGGAAGACTTGAAGATGACTGATATACCGAGCGTCTCGACTGTCCAAGGGCCTGTAGAATGGAAAAAGATTGTTGCTGTGCACAACCTCAAGCCTCTTGAGGATAGTGAATATCTAGCATCAGCGATTTATTTGACAATCGTAGGTGAGTGTACCATAAATATATCTAGGTTGTAATACTAGGTTGTAATACAGCACATATAGACAGTTTTGTGAGTATTCAGTGGCGATGGTCACCATTGTAACCGTGCAGGTACCGTGCATATCCTATTTTGTAAAGACAATACGCATTTGAAATGGTGGAACATATTCATCAGTGTATGCAATTACTAAACCAAATGTTGACGAGCTTTCAAGACTTTAGTTGGGTCGTTGTGACCTTTCTCAAAGGACACCCAAGAAGAGCGACTGGTGTAAAAAGGAACATGATCAAGGTGAAGTTGAAGTTTGCTCGAAGAGTTTGGTTGAAGTAATTAACTGTTGTAAATAACCCATGTGTTTTCTGTCTTTCCAAAATAAGTTGCCACAATGGGTGAGGTTATTTATGAACTGTTTTGTCGCCAGGACTGCCAAACATGTTTTAATAGAAACTTTTAATGTTTTAACCACTAACCACTGATATTTAAAAATAAACAGACTCTGTTCAAGTAGTCATCATTGGATTTTGAGAAATATTGCTACAGTTTCTTCCTCTGTTTACCATTCGGTATGTGTATCTGCAGGAGTGGTATCAACCGTGGGGAATAGCGTCGTATTGGCCACGTTTCTCAAGGACAAACAGCTCCTGAAGAAGCCCCAGAACATGTTGCTTGTCAATCTGGCCATCTCCGACATTGGCATCTCTGTGTTCGGCTATCCCTGGACTGTTGCATCCAACTATGCCAAACGCTACCTCTTTGGGGAGGTGTTTTGCTCAATACAGGGGTTCGTGACGTTCACCTTGGCACAGACTGATATGAACACTCTGGCATGCTTGAGCATATACCGTTACATAACCATCTGCTTCCCACAACACGGTATGTTGACTTCCAGAGCAATACAATACTAACGTTTATCAATGCACCAATAGAAAATATGTTAAAACATTTAACAGCTTGTTGTCAAGTGGTTAGAGCGGGTTCAACCGTAAACACGAGAAGCGGTGTAACGACTCGTTCGGATGCAGCTACATTGTTTACCAAAGATTTGTGCAACGTGCAAATCCATGCACCAGTATCAATACGTCATATATCTTAAAATAAATTATTATTAACGCTAAAAGACAGTTATACGGCCGTTTGATTTGAAATACCTGATCATTTGTTAATCCTCCTGAATTATATTTATTTTATACCTAACAGCATACTGTTTAAACCGCGAATTGACCAAATGCACCGTTGTCTTGACCTGGGCTTACACCTTGCTGTGGACAACACCACCTCTATTTGGCTGGAGCTCATACACATTTGAACCCTTCGGAACATCCTGTTCCATCGACTGGACCAACGCTGACCCCAAGGCCTTGGCGTACACTTGGTGCCTCATCATCTTCTGTTTCCTCATCCACATCGTCGTCATGATCTACTGCTACGGCAGCATATGCAAGAAAGTCCGCCAAGTGGAAGGCATGCTGCCCCCTGCAACAATATGCAATCCCCGGACCGGGGAGATCATGCGAACCTTCAATATGCGAAAGGAGAAGAGGGTCACTTTAGTGAGTATGATGACACCCGTATTGTTTTTTTAACTCACTTCTTGATAAATGCAAGCACTGTCGCCCCATAGATAGTTCGTTCGGAGATGTAGACTTCTAAGGGTTTTTCCCATGAATGTGGCAGTAGCTATTTACCGTGTCAAAAAGTGAAAGGTCCCATTCCCAGATGTCAGCTTAATAGAATATTAATGCGACTTTCTGTTTCAGAACGCATTTCTGATAAATGTGACCTTCATTGTACTCTGGTCGCCATACACCTTTGTCTGCCTTTGGTCGGTGTATGACAAGGATCTGCCAGCTTGGGTGACGACCTTCCCAACATTCTTTGCAAAGGCGTCCTGTATGATGAATCCCTTTCTGTATTTCTTGACAAACTCAACACTACGTCAGAAGGCCAAACGACTATTCATCAGAAATGCAAGCCGGGTTCACCCATACCCTCCACGGTAAGACTACCAGAATATTTTTACCGACTGAGCATTAAACTGATACAAATTAACAAGTAGTTGATACACATGCTAGTTGTGAACACGCAATGTCATTTAAAATGTAATATATGTTATATTTTGGTTACACTTTCTTAGTAAAGTACAGAATGGAATACTTTTGTTGGTTTGAGTCCCATCCAAGATTCAACTCGCTCCCTCAGGGTCAGGCACCTAATGTCCAGCACAAAAAATCAACCTCTTAATTCACACTGCCATCGCGACTTTATATAAAAAGTGTAACCCCGAACATAACATATGTTACCACTTTCTAAATGGCACTGTGTAATCGTAGCTTTCGGTCGCCGGGAGCCATGCCAGCTACCACTTTATCAGAGAGGTCATAAAGTCTGCAGTCTAGACAAGCAGTTGTCTGACTTCCATTTGTGGAAGTAGCGAGCGAGTTAGGCTGCTGACTGTATTTTTGAACAAGTGAACAAATAACCAGACCGATATGTTTATGACGGGTATCATCGGTTATCATGGATGGGGCAGGATGCGCTCAGCTTTTTGCGAACACATGGTATCATTATTCCTATACTCGTCATCTGTCATTGTATCATGTGGTTACAATCACAGGACTGTCTGGCCCAGACTCGATTTGTTTGCAATACTGTTGAAACAAATATATTCCCATGAAATAGTCACAACCATACACTGGGCTCTGCTTTTGGCAGAGATTTTCTGATGAAAGTGGAAAGGATTTCTCTAAGCAACCCCGAAGGACAAATATGTAGACAACACATATATGTATAGACAGACAGACAAACAGACGGATGCATCTGGAGGTTTTCACTGTTTATGGTTCTGTCCATGCTGTTTCAGTCCAAGTAGACCTACGTCAGGGATCAACAAGGAGGGTATTTACACCGGCAAAGTTGCCTTTACATCGGAGAAGATGGACACGTCCATTATGTGAGATACATACAAACAACAACGAAACGACCTTGCAGCAAATGGTGGGAAACTAATAACTAAGAGTATCTTCAACGACCATGGAAGCCCCGGGGACAAAGGGACCTTCTACAGAATATCAAGCGATTTTTTTTATTAATATCAATATTAATGGAAAAGGATTTCTGGCGATATTTTAAAGAGACAGGGTGTACGTAGTAAGAATACTATCTCAGCAAAGAAGGTTTGTATGGAGTTTCCTTGGGACAGAGGGACAGAGAGAATGCCCGTTTGCCAAAGTAACCTTCTAAAGGACTGTCCCTTGGGACTTGGACAAAGGGCCTTCATTAAGACTATTGATTGTAGCGACAAAAGGACCGAGATAGGGGGCGTTCTACAGAATGACGCTGTAACACTGTGACAGTACATATTGCAGTAATAATAGGCGTTATAGTCAGCCATGACAAATATAACTGGGCAGTCAAATGATTCGTATCATGGCAATCTCTCCCCACCCACCCCACACACACACCTCCCCACCCTCCAACACACACACACCTTTGAAGATCTAGGTTATTGCTCTCCAGTATCCAATGTCTGTTGTAACATAGTGGACTGTGTGGTTTCGACTTGGTTATTTACACCCCACCGCCATATAGCTGGAATATTACTGAATGCGGCGTAAAACTACACCTAACCAAGTCATGAAAATCGACCTCCGCACATGTGACTCAGTGTCAGGTTCTAACCATGTAAACGATCCAGGCCACTAGATCCTATTGGTAGCCTCATTTGACTAGCAATGGTGTCTAGACCTGGTTCTCAGTGGACGATGTGAGCAATTTGCAACAGTGTGCGCATGAAAAGGTTTACTACGAAACGATAACGAGTTTTGATTGCCCTACAGCCCCTGTTATGCCTACATGATGTAATGTATCGGTAGAAATGTGTATAAATTAACTTATTATAACATGTATTAAACAGACAAATTTTAAAATTATGACTGTTTCAGAAGCGTTTATGTTAAGAATAGTATTGAATATGTTCATTTTTTGTAGTTTATGTGGATATTGGAATAAAGTATCAAAATCAATACTGTTTTCACAATGCTTGTGTGACTGTTGTTGATATACAGGTGTTGACGTTGCCATGGTGATTAAAGACAAAGGTTTATTTTCTACATGGAAACTGTTAGTGATGAAGTCAAAAGTGTGAAATATAATGATACAAACAGTAAAGTTTAACGTATCTTTGAGCGATTTATGTACATGTACCATGACGCAGCAGTGTATGAACGGGATGCATTTCACACGTTTCCATCTCACAGTCCTTCATCAGGTAATGCAGTCGAACCCCCTTTACTCGGACCCCACATATCCGGAAACCCCACCTTCCGGACGATTTGTATATGAAACGAAACTATACTGTATATAACTTATAGTTTATAACACGGCGTCATCCACAAGCTACGGTTCATACTACCTATATATGTACAATGTACTTGTCACTTCGACCACAGCCTCGCTTCCGAGTAAGAAATCGTAATGTTACAAGTTGTGTCCTGCCAATTTGTTTTTGGTCATCAATCATTTGCTTTATCTAGTAAGTACTTTTGACTTTTAAATCGATGGTAACGCATCTAAGTAGTATTTTCTATCTTGGAGGCGATGTAGGGGTCGACTCATCTGATATATATTATACTACAGACTTCCACAACGCTCGCTTCCCAATCACAAACATAACCCATTTAGCACTGACTGTGGGGTTCGATGGAAATTTGTGCATGGTGGGACTATTACCTGACCCCGAGGAGAAACTGACGACCACGCAAGTGTCGGCATGGCTTAGCTGACATCGGGGAATCAGCAAAATGACGAGCTTGTTGCTTACTTTAGCAACAACTGAAAGCCCTTTCTCACAATACGTCACGTCCGGCTCGCTGAAGTGCGCTGGCGACAGAGCTGCATAGTCTATCTGTAGTTTAATGGAAGTGAAGCAGACGACTATTTGGAGACTTTTAATCGCTCGGTATTACTTAACCACAATTTTTTTAAACAATGAAATTGGTGATCCGCTAAACACAAGTCTTTCGTGTGTAATGGTTATAAGTGTAAAACAACTAAAGTTTATTCGTTTTCTAACAGCGGTAAAACAAACTGAATGCGGTCACTCACAGACTCATAATACTGAACTTAAATAATTATTATTTTATCACTAAACATATCTTCGCACAGTGTGTCTAAGAGCCTAAGGTGTATTTCTAATTGTTTGTCCTATACCAGTTCAGATACACCAGAATCCTTGCATTTGACCAAGCTGTAATAAAATGACCATGTTATTAGTTTTGTGATCATGTCTCGTCAAGAAACGCGTAGTCAATTACCTTCGACACTCTCCATTCCAGTCAGGAGCGGTGGGGTAGTCAGGTGGTTAAAGCGTTCACTCGTCACTCCGAACACCCGGGTTCGATTCCCCACATGGGCAAAAAGTGTGAAGCTCATCTCTGCTGATCTCCGGCCTGATATTGCCGGGATATTGGTAAAAGTTTAGTAAAATCGAACTCACTCACTCACTCTATTCCAATCAGGTTAAGAATATATACACTGCATAATATACACCGATTACCAACTTTATCCAATATTCATCGGTTCATACAACCCTAAGCATTAGACTAAAGAGAAAGTTTGAGTTGTTTTCATTACTTACTGAATACCTTATCTAGAGCTTAATTCCTAACATAACTTCAGCGGCGAACGTTTTGATCCTTTCTGAAGGATTTGAAGGGTATACCTTGATTACGTCATCTGTGTGTACTTTTGGTTTGTTCAAAAGAGGTGACGGATAAATGTTTTATATGCAAACATAAAAACGTTTCAATTTTATTTCTTGTAAATTGAGTTATATGTCTTTCGGTGAAAGGTTCAAATAGCAGTTGACGATTTCCGTGTCTTCTGATCATGAGGTGTGCTTTGTTTGTGTGAAGATCGATACCAAAACTTTCCCTTTCTTGTACTCCACAAAGCCCTTTCAACGAAACATAAGTTTGCCTCTAGGGCGTATCACATTGTTGAAAGACTTCGTAATGACATTGCCAGACGCAGCAGCTTCACACATCCTCCTTGTTCAGTTCAATATCATTTCCGCTCCCTGTTTTTAGTCGTTGCTTTTCTGTCAACTCTTGATCCCTTTGAACAGAGTTATCTGCCCATGGTTGTATGTCTCCGCTTGCAAACACAAGAAAGGCAACGCTTGCAGCTAAGAATATACCCATATTAAGGAAAAAGAGCGTCCGCCATTGATCCATGGTTCTCTGAAAATATATTGCCAGAAATGAATTAATAAATTTAACAATAGAACTGTCCTCACAGACCGGCTTGCATAGAAGATATAGTATTGTGACCTCATGCATGTGAACTGGTCTTGGATATATCGCTACAGTGAGTGAGTTTGATTTTCCGCCGCTTTAGCAATACTCAAGCAATATCACGCCGGGCGAGACTAAAAATGGGCTAAAAGCGGCGTAAAACTGAGCTCACTCTCTCGCTGAAATATTGCCTGCATCAGTTACCTATTCTAAAACGCCCACTTCCTGCAAGCTTCAAGCACTGTTTAACGAATTCTATTGTCTTTTGTGGTTGTAAAACTAATATTCATTTGAACTCACCTGTGGCCCTGCCATGTATAGTATTCCCAGAAATTATTGAGAATCATGTTGTGTCATGTAACTCATTACGTTTATTAACTTCTGGCTTTTTACTTACATAAACATGTTAAAACATCATCCTTTTACAGTCTCAGTCTTGTTTTAGTACTTTGTTAGACCTCCTTGCTCAGCAATGCATGCCTGAATACGCGTAGGCACACTACCCATCAAAGTTTGTAGGTAATCGTGTGACAGGGTATCCCAATATTGGACCACCTCGGCCTTCATATCTTCAATATTTCTCAGTCCCTTTTGGTTTATTCTGTCCTTCATGACTCCCCACACATTCTCAATTGGGTTTAGGTCTGGGTTGTAACTGGGCCAGTCTAAAACTTGAACATCTTCGCCCGACAACCACTGTGTTGTGTAGCGCGCAGTGTGTTTTGGGTCATTATCATGCTGGAAAATCCAATCATCTTCATACAATGTTTGTGCTGTCGGAAGAAGGTGACCATTTAGAATGTCAACGTGTCTTTCTTTTGTCAAGTTTCCCGTGAAAACACACAATGGCATCACTCCGCGAGCCGATATGCCACCCCACATGTGAAACTTCGGGCTATGTTTTGGTCGCTGGTAGATAGGTTTGACAGTATCTTTGGTCCAAATTTTCACACAATTAGGGAAAAGCCAAACAGAACTTTCATCCGAAAAGAAAACATTATCCCAATCTTGATTTTCATGAGCCCGACACCAGTTTAAACGTTTTTCCTTTTGTGCATCTTTCATCAACGGCGAGGGAATTCCACGTTTTTTCACCCAATTAAGTCTCTGTAATTCCTGTCTAACTCTTTCATTGCATACCTGAGGACTTCCTCTGCTAATCATTTCATTTCTGATGTTCTCAACACTTTTCAATTTGCCCCTACTCACAATCTGCCCAAGTCTTCGGCAATCCACAACACTGAATTTCCTAGGCCGACCTGCCCCTGCTTTGTGCTCTATCCCGGTTCCTGTTTGAATATTCTTCAAAGTTCTGTATACTGTAGACAGAGGAATACCATGTCTACAAGCTAACACTTTAGCATCAGCCTCACCCCTTTCAAAATCATCTAGAATGAGCTTTCTTTTCTCTCTTGCTGTAAATTCTGCCATGTCAACACAGGAAGCCGTCTGCTCAGACAAGGGAGATAACTCTTGACGTAATGAGCTGCCTTCTAAGCCTTCAAGAGTTGTCTCCCTTATTTAGTATGCTTAGTGCATAGTGAAAGCCCTTTTTCCAATCTTAGCATCATTAGAAAAAAAACAAAGATTTTCTCAATAATTTCTGGGAACACTGTATATACCCCCAGAACGTGTTTGAATGAGCACGCCGCTTTTGGAAATATTTCAGCAATATCCCTTCGGGGATCACCACCAGTCGACTCCACTAACTGTACCCATGTGGGGAATCGAACCCATATTTAGCGAACCACTTAGCCACCAGATTACACCCACCGCCCTAATACCCCCAGAACTGCACAACAGAGCAGCGAAAAAACAGTCAAGGTTCAAGTGTCGAAATGACCGTATTTAATGTGTTACTCCTATGATTTAGTACGAGGGGATATCAAAAAGTAGTGCGCCTCACCACAACAGTGTTATAAATGCAGCTGTTTTAGGCTTTATTTTTCTACATAACATCTGTCAACTCCCAGCAAACTGGTTTGCTATGTACCAGCCTCACGATTGTTTGACTTTTTATCTTGGTACCCCCAAAACGCAAAATCTGCCATAAATGCATCACAATCTTCAGGAAACAAAATATGCAAGAAACATTTGTGTTTTTGATGTAGGTAGAAGACCATTAAAATCAAACTAATACATTGAAGGGCATAAAAAATCTGAAACTACAATCGCTTGTTATAATGACTCGATCCCCTTGATGTTTACCGAAAGAGCTTCTTTTGAGACACTACCCACCCATTTCCAGTTAACTCAGGACATAACTGATTCTAATGTTTTCACTATTCATACATGATGACACAGATTTGACCTAAATACAAAACCAGCTTGAGTATGTGGACACAATGTTTGTTAAAGATCAAAGTGGGAGTGTCCTGAAAAAAAACAACACCTGTCTATATCTAAATCAAGCAATCCAAATCTTTGGCTGTTACTTATGACGGCAGCACATTCAATACCATTCTCAACATAATGTATATGTATTATCTGAGGAAGTACCAAATGACACATCGTTTTCATTTTCTGCAATTACTTACCCCAATGTGTTCTGATGACTGATATCACGTGAACCACATTAACCACACAAGTGAAACTTTAGATCTGACTTTGTTAATGATCCCTTCAAAATAGGATGGACGTTACAAACATTGGACATCGAGAATATACTTAGCCTCACTATTTTTTATATCCCCTGTATGTCAAGAATCTGGTCATGCTTGGTCATCTGCATTTGACACCTGTACGTCTTTGTAACGAGGACGACTTGTCTATACTAATGGTTCGAAGGTGTTCCCATTATCACGTCGTGACACCGCGTCCTGTTGATGTTATATATAGCTGATCTGAACATCCCCAAGCCACACAGCCTCACCCAACGCCCCCCACCCCCACCCCCATACTTACGTCAGATATTATGTATGCAGTGATTAGTGGGGACACAGTGGCGCCAAGGTTGCCCACACCAAACATCAGTCCTGTGATTATTGATGCAAACCTGGAAAAATATGAGATCATTGAAGCAAGCCAAAATCCCGCGTCTACCTAAGTATTTAATCATACCGCGGCGTTGATGAGTGAATTACGACTGGAATGGGTGACATCCTATCCCGTACAAGTATTGAACAGGAGGCGGGATGGTATTAACTTTGACAATCACTGAGCGACCTATGACCCTCCAATCAAATAGATTTAACCAATCAGACAACAGATGCTGTTTAGTGTTCGGAGGGATTCAGAAAATTCCCCAGCCACTGACATGTCTCTAGACGCTATAAAGTCTTCAGTGGGAACTATAGCAATGCCATTCATGCAATAGCAAGATGTTGGACCTTTATGAAGGGGCGGTGGGGTAGCCCAGTGGCTAAAGCATCCGGTCGTCATGACGAAGGCCCGGGTTCAATTCCCTACATGGGTACAATGTGTGGAGCCGATTTCTGGTGTTCACCACCGTGGTGTCGCTGGAGTAATGGCAAACGCGGCAATACGCATTTACTTACTATTTCAATAAATGATGTATTCTTTATACGCAGCAATTATAATTTTCATCATAAACACATAAACACAATATGAGGTGATGATACAACGTCGCGCGGTAACGTTAATGAGGATAGAAAACGGTCTGTCATTGCATTGACCATAACTTTCTGTGGTGTCGCCGGTAGCTACAGGAAAAACCTACTGTGGAGCTATGTCTAGGGGAAGCTGCGCGTTGGATGACAACGTTGAGGAGTGACAAAACATGATGACTGTCATCAGACATACTGCCGCCAGCCTCGTGTCTTCAGTCACGTAACCCAGTCCACAAGTCAGAGTGCCAGCCACACCGAACCCTGCACAGAGGTATCATAATCGCTAGTCCGTGGCTATCAAAAATCCAGTCGAGCGAGCGAATCTCCACAGCCATTGGTCCGACTGGCTAGTAAATCGGGCAATCGAATTATTTTGTGGGTACTAACTTTCAGCCATAGCTCTCCTGACTGGCCAATAAAATGCAGAAACATGAGTGATAGTGATATAATATATATTGTAAGACGCTCGCGTTGTCAGTCACTGCATTGTACGATCTATGTTATTGACAGACCGCCTGTGTGATTGTCGCGTGCAACGTTAAACAACAAACCAAAGTCGTCTCTCTTTAATTTGCTTAATATGGGTGGGATTAAAACATAGCAAAGTATTGATTGTATTTTAAACAGACGTTTATCTATGAATGGATAAACAAAACAGTTTCTCTTGCAAACCTGTCTTTTACATAGCTCCTAGTCCAGTTCATAACCGTCTTTCGCAAAGGATTTGATGAAGAGGCATAAATAATCCGCGGCATTTTTAAATTGTTACTTTTCTAGAGCGACTTGATATTGGAACATATGGTGCTCTTGTCGGGGAACATTAGCTGCCACCTACCAACAATTTGAACGAGTTTCCTGACACTGGTGACAGACAGGTAGAACCGAAGCTTGTCTGACAAGAAACCCCAGACATACGAGCCTGCAAAGCGACCAATGTAAGGTATTGACGACATGACGCCTGTCTGAAAAACAAACAAACGGTGTATGAATGAGTGAGTTTGGTTTTATGCCGCTTTTAGCAATATTTCAGCAATATCACGACGGGGGACACCAGAAATGGACTGCATACATTGTACCCAGGTGGGGAATAGAACACGGGTCTTCGGCGTAACGAGCGAACGCTTACCCACTCGGCCAGGTGTAAACATCTACACCGAAACGTCGCTCTGTGCAACAAACAAGAAACTGTCGTATGATTCATTAACAAAACTGACGTTAACTACAAAAGCATGCATTGCATCAGGAAAAACGGAAGGCATTTGCAACTTAATTACATACAGACTTAGGATTTCAGATAAGTGTCATTACTTCAGATTCCAGAGACATTTTAATGCTCAGCGTTCATGATGCCCTGTGATACATATGACCTGCCTAAAGCCCCTTACACAGCGGCCTTTGACATCCTATGATCAGCTTCCATTTAAATGGGGGCATAGATTAAATCTCTAGTATCTGTTTCGTTTGGGGAGCTGGAATACAATAAGGAATAAGGTTGGAACGGGTCCATATTTTGTATCCGGGTACCCCACTCTCTATTTCCCTCCCGGACACCCGTTATGGTAACTCCTGACATCAACTTCTTCTCCTCGAAAGCTAAAATCTCGGGTTTTCCAGTGTCTTTAGCATGTGTATTCAAAATGAGGTGGCTGTAAATTATGCCTAAATTTTCAAAAACAATACAACCTTTTAATCATGAAAAAATAACATTCATTTACTGGTAAACGCATATAAGATGATCCACGACCTGACAAACGACCCCAGTTTGCCTACTTGGGAACGCCCCACATGTACAGAACGATCCACTTGAAACAAGAGGAAGACAGCTTGTCTGTTAAATATCGAAATCTGTTTAACAGTATTGAGACAGGTGTAAAACAGTAGCGAGAGAGGTGTTGCACAGTAGGGAGACGGGTGTTAATCAGTAGCGGTGTTGATTTCATGTCACGGGTAGCATGTATTGCACGTGCATAATCGTCAAGCTACCTGTAGCAGCCAGGTGTACTCGCCCAATTCGTTGTACCGCCTCTCTTATCACAAATGCGTTTAATGCACAGGATCATCTAATATGTGTCTAGCTGTATGTCTTAGTCATATGATAATAACGGCTCCGGGTATTGAGACGGGTACCCGGCTCCAACTCATTACCCCAGTTTTAGGTATCCGGGTTACCCGTCCCAGCCCCAATAGGGACCAGTGCCTGACCATACCTCTGGGATGCTGTACTTGAGAGCGCTGTTCATGTAGGTGGGACCGAAGGCCACGAAAGTTACCATTATGTATTGGTGGGCAAACATTACCAGCATGATTGTATAACAAACCGGTGATGTGACTATTGCTCGCCACGGGATTTTCTCATCCTGCAACAGACGTATAAGAAGGTACGGAAGTTATCCCTACCATTCTTCATATCTATCTGTGTTCATACGAAACTAACTCAACGTCAAGTCATACAAGGAAGTTAAGAACATAATTATTTTAAAGCTCACGTGCAACCCTAAAACCAAAACAAACATAATTAAAACACAATTATCAATTATTCGCGACATATACATTGCTAATTGTGAAAATAAATGATCAAAGGTACAATCGCGAATCAGTTACCGTATTTTTACGGACCGAGTCGCCTTCTCGGTTCAAACCGCGTGAACGTAATCACTGCGCAGACACTATGTGCGCAGCACAGCTCATGAAATCACTTTTTCACCCAGTGCTGGGGGGAAATTTGTGAGTCTTTCGAACTCCCATTTCTCGGGATTTTTTAATCGAGTTATTTTTCAACTTAATAGCTGAATTTGCATTTTCCTGTAAGTCCATACCAAACGGAATCAGAATCTGCAAAATTGTGTTTTGTGTTGCATGTTGTTGTTGTTGTTGTTGTTGTTGTTGTTGTTGTTGTTGTTTTTAATGATGATGGAGGTGTGTTTACGTGAGACTACAGCATTGCCAGACACAGCCAGATATGTGTTGTCATTTTTTGGTGTGAACATACATGCGAATGAGTGGGTTTAGTTTTACACCGTTTTTAGCAATATTCCAGCAAGATCACGGCGGCGAAGAAATGGCTTCACACACTGCATCCATGTGCGCAATTGGACCCGGGTCTTTGGCGTAACGAGTGACCGCTAGACTATTCCACCCCACCCCACCCCACCCCCAAGGACATGCGAACACCTGGTGTCAATCATCCTATTTTCCACCATTGTTTTGACTTGTATGTTCACTGGAATCTAATGAAAATGGTTACACCATGGCGTTTTAACAGTTCCTATAATGAAACACAACAGGTATATCGAATAGAGAGAACTGCGCATTATGTAAGTGGGATAGCATGACGGTGCCATCCCTTTTCAGTTTTTCCATCCAAAGCAAAAATATTTTTGTTTCGTGTTTTGTAGAAGTATTTTTGCAGTCACGGTAATAGTTTGTTTTTTAATATCATGATGTCAAACATCAAGCCAATCCCATTTATGTTCGATGTCACAGGTACATATGTTTATGTCTTGCTTTTGTCAAAGGTGATTATCACAGTTATCACAGATTTATCACAGATTTATCACAGATTTATAAACAGTGAAAGACAGCTCTCTCAGCAGGAGTGTGTCCGTGGGGGTCATATGCGGATACGTATGCAAATATGACAGGTCAGGAAGGTACCACTTTCAGAGCCACAAACATCCAAGGCATCGACGGTTTCATTGGGTAATGGAATCAGAATTAACCATCGAGAATCACTTTTGAAACCATAGGAAAAGCCATATGCAGATCAGTGGACCACGATACCGAAACCAGTACAACTGGGACGAAGCTGAAACGTTCTAACAAGTCAAGGGAACTATTGAATATTGCGGGCCAAAACCTTTTAGAGAGCAGCTCTACCCTGGCGGGATTTCCCTTAAAGATTTCTTTGGTTTGGGGATATTTCCCCAAACTGGATAAATACGAAATATGTCTAAATTGTAAGCCCGTTTCATTCATTCTGAGTGACTGAACGAGTGAGTATAGTTTTACACCGCATTTATCAACATAACATTCTTGGCACCAGAAATGGGCTCCATACATTGTACCCATGCTGGTACAGCGTGAGGACCAGGCTTAGAGAGCGCGGTCAGATTTTTCTAGCAACTTGTTCTTACAGGTTTATAAGGTTAAATGTTAAATGTTGCTGATATCAATATGAGCGATGATCATTGTACCACGGATACGCCGCCTGGTTCCAAGTTGGATCACCGTTGCTGAGACTGAATATAACAGTCTCGGTGTTTATTACCAAACTCACTGCTCTTCTAGGAAGTTACCTGTCAACGACCACTGTATACGTAATACCTTTGTAGTGATGTGTATTAATTTGTAAACTTTTTAAATTTTCAAACTTATTTTAGAATACAATTGTTAATTACATAACAATGTTTTTGTTTATTGGTTCACAGGTAGTAACTGTTATTTTGTTGACTTATTCATGGTTGACTTTCCAATTTCAGCATGGGATGAACACGTTACACTGATATATCAGTAGTCTTCAGACTAAATTTGTTAAAAATACAACTTGTTACAAAGGTCTGTGGATATACATCTAACTAACTTCAGGCTGAAGAAAAAAAGAATATTTCCATAAGTTTTAATGATATGTGTCACATACATACCCGACGTTTGACCACACCAACTCGTGTGTTATTGATATACTGTCTCTCTTCACTTGAAATCCTCGGGTGAACATCGGGAGAATCGAAAACTGTCAGACACCACATGCCACACCACGCCAAGCATGCGCCACCTGCAGGTGGAACAAACATTGATCTTTACACAACCTGGCAATGAGAAAAGTTTGCAACAGCAGGGCAGCGCCATTCATCCGAGTGAGTGAGTGAGTGAGCTGAGTTTCAATGATACAGGTTTCGAGCCGTTACTACTACATGATGAAATTCCACGAAAATAGGAATGATATTGACATACCTAAAAATGTAGGAAAAAGAGCACTCAGAATCACATCATTTAATTTTTCGAATATCCTCGTAACTTAATGGGATTATGTTTAACGACAATCCCATTTCTCAACAGTTTTCCGGATCCCGGCGCAACTAAGGGACATAACGAGGTATGTAAGTCAATGGAACAGCTTACCCAATGTGTAAAAGATAACTGGCCAGCCGTTATCAAAAGACAGGGTACACATGAAGCCGGACATCATGAACAGCACTACTTGGGACAACGTTCCACCTGCACAACAACAACGACGACTACGATAAGTGAGACTGCTGTCCTGTCTCACTGCACATTTTTATATTTCACCTTATCAAAGTGTCAAGGGAAATAACTCCCCAAAGAACAGTCATTCAGTGTACACCGCTGGGAATTCCGAACTCTTCTGGTGCTTCATGGTAGTACTTCTTTGTCTCGAATGACATTGAATCACGCATCAAGCGCGAACATTAACGATGTTTTGTGACTGAAAATCGATGGAAGGGAGATAACTCTATATATGTTTACCTTGTGTCGTTTACAAAATGGCGATACGCCTCGTATTCAGCAGAAGTGCTTCAAGAAGTTCAAAATTAAAGTTCAGGTGTTCGGTAAGGTAAATACGTTGTTCACTGGTCTCGCGGGGTCCGTGAGCTCATAAGCATAAACACACCTCGAGAGTACATGAACCCATGGCCCCCTCGCGACCAGTGAACAACTCATAATATATATGTCTGCCTGTCTGTCTGTCTGTCTATCTGTCTGTCTATCTGTCTGTCTGTGCGTGCGTGTGTGTGTAACGTAACCAGATCCTGTTTCCGGACGAGTTCTGTTAAATAACATGAGTATATATGTTACCATCACCTGCAATGTATGCGAATCAGAATCATGACCAACCAACGTTTGCCAATTCATTGAATATGTTGATGGTAACCCTTGGTGATTCAGGTAGAATATGGATTAACCTCAGCAAGTTTGTTTGGAAATTCAATTTTGCTCGACTTGACGGATGCACAGTGAAGATCTCCATTGTATGCTATCTGCCAAATTATCAGATCTGAAACCAATTTATAGCCGGAAACCGCGATTGATACACATTCGCACAAGTTTGTGATGGAATTCACTGTCGATACAATACCTGAAAATCCGACGGAAACTAGTTGGACTTTTTCTGCCTCTGGGGTCCACCTTGACCATAGGTCGTTTGTTGCTGGAAAGATCATGTTCTGTTCGGGGAGAGAAATAATTAGTGTGTTTGATATATACATTCCGTTAAAGCCCAAGGTGATGTCCCTCCTTGTGAACTCGAACAGCTGGAGCCGACACCCTTTGATTTGTTGGTAACCGAGTTTGAACCAGACAATCCGGTGATCAACAGCAACGGCATCAGTCTCCGCAATTAGGATACGGTGACACAGTGTGGGCAATAGTTTCCTAAAATGTTGCTAGCCGTTCGGAATAGCTATCCTGAAAGTTACTAGCCCACAGACGCATTCACTAGCCAGAAGTCTGAAGAACTAAGCAATAGATTACAAATATAAGAGAAAAGGATATATGGGCATGACATGTGTTTCATCATAAAGCTGTCCAACATGTTGGGCATTTTTATCAGGCCATACTCTTTTATGATTTAAAAGTGTACTATAACTCAACAAGTCGGAGAGAGCGATATATTTACAAACTGACCCCATGACAATTCACATCCCAGTCGGGTCAGTGACTGTAAAGATTTTCTGGCACGACTAGATTTTTACTGACCATGGGCTAGCAGGTCAGTGGCTGTTTCGGACACAGCGGTGACATGTGTCAAGCAGAGTCAGTAAGCCTGGGCACTGACATGTGTCAAGCAGAGTCAGTAAGCCTGGCCACTGTCATGTGTCAAGCAGTGTCAGTAAGCCTGGGCACTGACATGTGTCAAACAGAGTCAGTAAGCCTGGCCACTGACATGTGTCAAGCAGAGTCAGTAAGCCTGGCCACTGACATGTGTCAACAAGAGTCAGTAAGCCTGGCCACTGACATGTGTCAACAAGAGTCAGTAAGCCTGGCCACTGACATTTGTCAACAAGAGTCAGTAAGCCTGGCCACCTGATCCTGTTAGTCGTCTCTCACGAAGAGCATGAGTTGTTGAAGAGCAATTCTAATTCGGATCTTCACGAGTCTGTTAAAGAGTTAGCTTATGTAACCCGCCGAAGGTTAAAGGAAACAGAAACTTTACCATGATGATTTTCAAAATAAAACAAAAACATTACGTACATACAAAAGCAAAGTTCAACCAAAACCAAATAGAAAACGCATGGCAGAAAGTGGAAAAGACAAGCTACTTGATAGCTGGAACTGCACGTGTGATGGGGGTATACATAAGACAGCTACACGTCAAACAGTACACACACCACAAACACTATGCCATAACTGGCCGTAAGTTCGTTCAGCAACTGATGAGAAAAGCTTACGGGTTTTCAGTTTATCCCATATGTGAATTACTGTTTGGAAAAGGATAAAATAATAACTCATTGATACAAATGATTGAGCAGTCTCCTAATTTCTCGTCCATCGCCACTCCCAAACGGACCCGCAACTGAATCCTAATGCATTCTTCGTACAAACAGAAAGGACAATTTCGCGCAGTTCAGTGAAGGCAGAAAACATGTGTGCATATAGTCTGCAGTCGCCATAGATGAATATAACATAAACGCACAACAGCTGTATGAAAATGTTTCTTCTTGGGAAAATTGTGTTTCGAAAATAAGCAGTCTACGACAGATTACCACAATCTTGGGACTAATATCGTCTAAAATATGCAGGTCATTGCTATATAAACAGATGATCAACATTATGAGCAATGCCAATTAAAAATGAGGCCAAATGCCACGAGGCCATTGCTCCTGACAACTAATAGGTTAAAGGTGACCTACCCCAACCAAATATTCAAAAAGGGGGGCTCATGAAATGCCAGAATATAGCTTTTAGCTATATCCTTCTAAATATTACATTTTCAAACACATAAGGCTGGTGATTGGTTGTGGCACCATTCAGAGTCCAGTTCTTAAAACTTTCAGAATGTCCAGACAGTTATATTTCGCAACAACTCGTGCAGGTCGTTTGACACTGTCACAGTAGGCTTTTTGTTTGGAGGTGGTTCCTCACCAGTCACCATCTGGGTCATCTGGACTTCATTCAGGGCCTGTTTCGTTTTGAGACTTCAATAAAGGACTGCAGGTGGCGATGGGACCCTTCAACAGCACTGTTTGTTCTTAGAAGGTCTGACTCAGTTCGTTCGTGAACATTCCATAGGTCTATTCTGTAGCGACCTCGGCAATGGGGGCGGCCGATGCAAGTATCTTCGACGAAATTGATTACTGGCTTTAGGACCTCTGGAAGGTTCTGCTCTCGAAGGGTCGAAGGCATCGATGACGTCAGTCTGAGGGACAAAAGCAAGGGCTGCCAACTTGAGATGGGCACTAAATCTTGGGAGAACTGAACCTGACGTCCGGCAGCTTGAATGCTGCGGAAAATGTTCTGAGACATGTGGTAGAAGCAGCCTTTCACTTCTACTGCAGGAAATACTAATTGCATAAATGGCTGCTTCTTTGCAGTCCACAATCAAATACTCTGGTTTCAAATCGGAATTTAGGGATGAAAGCTGTGTGAAAAAATGCTCATATTTTGACTGCAGCTTGTGGGGAAGTAGGTCATATACACAGGGAAGAACACGATCACTGGACAGTTAAAGTTAATGAAAAAGCTCTGGATCTGCCATCAGTTAACCATGTAGATGGCGTTTCTAGTAGTTTCTGGCAGTGGAAAACAATAACAAACCATCTTGCTCAGTACCAACGTCATACAGAAGAAAGGGTTCTGCCTGCAAAGTTTGTGTAGGTTCCTCTAGGACAATCAGGTTGGCACTAGTTCTAGGTATGGCGTGTGGAACTTTTGCAGACTGTTTGCACCTCCTGATATAACGACGAAGTGTCCTCAAAGATGGAAGTTGTGAGGAGGAAGCTACATCTATGATTGCTACTCTCTGCATGAGAATCTGTTTGGGTTTTCCTAAGTGTACGTTGCCCTACGTTTAATGTATATTCTCACTTAAAGACGTGTATAAAATCACAATTTATTCCTAAAGGATTTGACCGAAATCCTTGAAGCATACGAGTATTCTGATAGGTTTGCCGTAGTTTCGCACGTTACGTTGATCGAGTGAGTGAGTATGGTTTTACGTCGCTTTTAGCAATATTCTAGCAATATCACGACAGGAGACAGCGAATGGCCTTTGCATATTGTACCCATTAGGGCTGTAACGGGTCCATATTTTCTACCCAGGTAACCCAACCCTTTATTACCCTTCCCTACCCGGATACCCGTTATTTTAATTCCTGACATCAACTTTGCATGAAATGGCAATATATTCTTGTGATCGGAGGCTAATATTGATAGTTTTAAAGGCTATATGGTTATTCAAAATAAGTGACTGTAAATCATATCCAATATATCATCAAGGACGAGGCAACTTTTTAATCATGAAAGATTAACACAGGACATTGTTTAATCTATTAGTCACATGATCATAACGGGTTCGGGTATTGAGACAGGCACCCGTGGACAACTCATTACCCACCTGTCCCGGGTATCCAGGTTATCTGTCTCACCCCTACTACTACCTATGTGGAGAATCGAACCCAGATCTTCAACGTGACAAGTGAACGCTATAAGCACTAGCCTATCCTACGTTCATCGAAAGTCATACCTTAAGGAGTCTTCTTACAGGTTACGGAAAATGTCGGGTATTGAGCAGAATTGTACGAAACCTTACCCCACAGAATCCCTGCAGTACTTTAGCAATGATGAGGAACACGAGGTGGGTTCTCGCCGCCAGGGGGGTGATGAGGCTGCAGACCGCGCAGATCAAGTATGTTACCAGCACCACCATCTTGCCGCCAAACCTGTGGCAGAGGGCGCCACCTATTGGGGGTGACAAAGCAGCTAAAAAGAAATTGGACGAGAGCACTAACCCTTGCGTTGCACTGTCCCATTGAAACTCTGGCATCTGAAACGAAAAAGTCTCATGAGTTATGTGTTAAGTAGCACGGTGCACAATGCATCTGCCTCTTTGAGCCTAGAGAATAACGTAACTACAACACGCATGGAAAATAATACCGCAACACCTATGATTTAACCACCGTAGAGCAAGGCGTTATGACAAGTCTGGGGGCGATCTCAAGTCGATGCTTTGCACCACAGAAACACTGCATATGTGCAAAATCTTTGCACAAGAAACGTCCATTGATGAATTCTCTCGCATGGTTGTAAACTATATCTAGTGATTAGATATTGGAATGGTCTACAATACATTACAGACATTCTAGAAGGGGTTGTTGTACCACATGTCACTCACCACAAGGAATGTGTTCATGGCAGACAAGGCCATCCACATCCAGGACACAGGCTTTCAGTCCCGCATAGCATGGTAGGGACATTAGGAGTCGCAAAATACCTTCCATCACAAATGGAACAAGGCGTCATAGCAAAATAAACATCTCTGAATTAACAATTTTCCGTTCTTTTTCGGTTTGGATTTACGGTGTCATTATTCTTTCAGGGTCAATCTATTCAGGTAGTAAGATGTACATAAAAATCCTTTCATTCTTTCACAACCTCCAAAACATGGGAAAATCCTGTATTCTGAGTAAAAGAAAACATGCTCGCCCACGGGTCAGATGGTTTTCGCTCATGGGTGAAATTTTCTAAAATCACTCTAAATGATCCAATTAAGTAAAAATAAGGTGCATTTTGTGTCATGGTATAGTTGTAAACATACTTTCATTCATTTACAACCTCAAAATATGAATTCTGAGAGAAACTAAACTGAGAGTTGCATCCCACAGTAGTTTCTGCAACATCACTAGAACTTACTGAAGAACAAAAACATTCTACTGATGTCATTGGCAAACCAAACGAAACTGTGATATGATTTATTGTTCAGTCGCGTCAAAAAATCTGAATGTATTTATATTTTAGAGGCATGCACTGCGCTATCTTTTGAATCGCATTGCACTGAAAGCAGCTGGTTTTAAGTTTCGGTTATTCATCGTAACAGCGATATTTTTCATGGAAGAAATTTTGGGTTCACTCGAAATACTAGTATGTATAATAATGTTTTGCAGTACAATTTAACGAGTATTTTTATAATTTACTTTACATTTTATAGGAATTCGTGTCAGACTCTATCCAGGAATTTCAAATTTTCTTTTCATTGGTTTATTGAACAGTTGATGTCAGCGGTAACCCTTGGTAACGCTGTCGATACTGTAATATCCGTACTAAAAGCTTACAACATACTGTAATATCCGTACTAAAAGCTTACAACATACTATAATATCCGTACTAAAAGCTTACAACGTACTGTAATATCCGTACTAAAAGCTTACAACATACTGTAATATCCGTACTAAAAGCTTACAACATACTGTAATATCCGTACTAAAAGCTTACAACGCACTGTAATATCCGTACTAAAAGCTTACAACGTACTGTAATATCCGTACTAAAAGTTTACAACATACTGTAATATCCGTACTAAAAGCTTACTACATACTGTAATATCCGTACTAAAAGCTTACAACATACTGTAATATCCGTACTAAAAGCTTACAACATACTGTAATAACCGTACTAAAAGCTTACAACGTACTGTAATATCCGTACTAAAAGCTTACAACACACTTACATTGTCAGAGCTAAAAGTCGTGTTGGATATGTTGAATCTCTCGGACATGTTGGCGTGGTGGCTTATGCCTTGTGTTGTCATGCACACTATAGCGAAGCCCATAGCGTGAGGCAGGGCCATGTAGAACAGGTAGGCAAGACAAGCTTGGTACGCAAGCACCCATCGGGCGGACGTGTACTTTTGTAGGCAGGTCTGTTGATACGCAGAGTTATCTCCCTTCCAGGCATCATCTTGCGGTTCGACAAGTCGGACATCGTTAGGTGGGGACGAGTCTTTCTCTGGACAGAAAGAAAAACATCAGCGCATTTTCATCGTAAATGCTTCACAGTTGATTTATACAGCACATTCCACGTGCATTATGTGTCGTTAATACACGCAGCAGCTATGTAGTGTACACAAGCGTGTGACGTTACGGTATTTACATTGTATTCACGGGTGTCAATGAAAATATTGTGTACACTAGCATGTGACGTTTTGGAGATCCTCCAGATTTAATTGATGTATGTAGGTATTCTATTGGGGAAGCAGTATCTTTACCCACTCGTGGTTCTGGACCAGACAAGCCTGTGATCAACAGCATGAGCATCGATCTACGCAACTGGGTTACGATCAACTAAGTCAGCAAGTCTGACCACACGATCCCGTTAGTCGCATGGGTTGATGATGATCAATTCTAACTCAGATCTTGACGGTTCGAAATCCAGTCGTGGAGAAGAAAGGGGGGAACATCCATATTCCTTGATCTTGCTTCACAAGCTAATACTAGCCCTTCATCCCTTCATCCCTTCATCCCTTCATCCCCTTGTAGAGAACTTGATCGACCTCGGGTCTTCGACGTGACATGCGCTCGCTTTAACCATCTGGCTACCCAACCTGTTGCCTCAGCTCGTTATGTTCATCAAATTATCGAGGTCATGTGGAAGCGAGTGAGATACATCTTAATAGCAGGGCGCTGCGGTAGCCTGGCTGTTAAAGCGTTCGCTGGTCACGCCGAAGACGTGGGTTCGATTCCATCAATATCACGGCAGGGGACTCCAGAAATGGGCTTCACACAGTGCACCCATGTAGGGAATCGAACCCGAGTCTTTTGTGCGACGAGCTTTAACCACGGGGCTACCCAGTCAGCCCTTAACCAGGAAGAACCAAAGTATGATTACATTCAACATAAAAGAATATGACCCCATCAAAGAACCATAGTCGAGTACAGGAAACCTTCCACAAGGTTTGGCGATGTGTTTTGATATTGCTGACAGCGGCCTTAAATAATACTCCCTCGCTGGATACAGCTCACACATGTTGTCTTATATGAGATAATATACATATATCACACTAACTGAGCACAATCATAAACTCAGTTGTTATCGAAAGTTACATCGCGATGAAAAGGACTGATAGATCTAACTGTATAACTGAGGTGGAGGCCCTCCTGAGGTGGGGGGACTGTGCAGGAGGTGCACACTCAGAGCAGATAAAAAGTCTTGAATGGACCATAAAGCTTTAAATAGCAAGGAATAAGACTTTAAAAATCACGGCACATATATTCTGATGGAAGTAGCTCCAACAGTTCTTAATGAGTAAGAATTATTTCCATCTAACAAGTGGGAGACTGCAGTTTTACTAGTAGTACATGATTAAAGCAATGTAATGCACACTGTCGTCTTGACTCGCCGACAGAGGATCCGATCTCATTCAACATCTGCCGCCCAGTCTAGATAATTGTATATATATCTAGCGATGTACATATGTTATACTAGTAAAGACTTTTAGTTTAACTGTCCAGATGGCAAATTTCATACAATACAACCAGTGAGTCCTGTACAGCGTTCTATTGTTATCAAAAATTGTCTCACCTGTCTTATCCATCTCGACCTTGTTTCTGTCGCTCTATATCTGAACGGGACTTCGGTTGACATAGGAGGGGGTATGCTCTCCCTACCGGTGTAAAGGTATTCAGTACCCTGTGATATACGAACTCCAGGACTCGTGTTTCCAAAACCTACACCAAAGAACACTATCAGTCACACCTGAGAGGTCAGCCACTGGTAGTTAACCTGGGTATGGTCGATTGATCAAGGTAAAGATGAAGATAAAATGACGTGCTGTACACTGTCTGTGGGCTGACCATAAAAGGCCGTAATACGATAAGGGGCAGTTGACAGTGAAGATCCATCTAGAACGCTTAGTGTGGGATGGAACGTGATCCTCGGACAGTGGCGTCGCAGGTAGGTTAGCGACGCCTCTGAGATGCTGTTGTGTTATGAACCAACCCAGTCATGGACTTCTTTGAAGAGACAGATATCTCAGTAGCCTGGGGTAGAAAGCCGATAGACGAATATACATGTGCCATATGATACGACACAAACAATAGTAAAAGTAAACATAGACATGCACCCGTGAAGATTCGGATTAGAAATACCCTCCAGCAACCCATGCTTGTTGTAAGCGGCACTAGCGAGACCGGCCGATACATTGTATCTGAAATGCATGTGCTGATAATATCTGGATTGTCTTGTCCGGACCTTATATTTTTGTTTTGTTTCTTTGTTTTGTTCTTTTTTTATTGTTTTTTTAGTGTGTGTGTGTCTTTCTGTCTGTCTGTCTGTCTGTCTGTCTGTCTGTCCTCTCTGTAATTTAATATATAATCTTGCTCCTCTTCGTGGAACTCATCAGAATATTGTTTTACGCGCTGTTGTATTTTCTCCACCACAACATGTTCCTGGTCGTCAGTTTTCCTGATATATTACTCGCAACATAAGTTTTCTTTGTTGTCATGTTAAGGTGGCACTTGTTTGCTCGTTTGCTTATGGACTAGTCAATCCAGTGATTGATACTAAGAGCATTGTTGACAACTTCCAGGGTAGGGTGACGCAATCACAGGCAATTCGACCCCGAAATCCCTAAGTGAGATACTGAATTACGTATCCGTTCAATAATATGTCTGTCCCATCACCCAACAAGAGCCTGGAGGAAATTCCGGAAATCGACGTTAATCTTCTACAGACATACTCAACATCATCGACCTCTGGAGGCAAACACTAAAATACAATATCTCCTTACGAAACCAGAAAGCACGATTCCACTAAAGAATATATTTCTAATGTCGATTAAATTACACAGACTCTACACCTCGCTCACAACAATGGCTCTTTGGGAAATCCTAAAACTTCAAGACCAAGATAAACACACGAAAATCCCTTTTATCGACGATTAGAGAATTTATATGAGCAAACAATCTTTCTTATTCAAGATGTAAAAATATCTCAAACCTTTTCAAACATGCTTGTTGCCATGTTGCTTAAGTTGAGGTCTTAACGCTGTTCCATGTTGAGTCCCAAGTTGAATCTAATGTACCTGTCAATGGACACCACTCCAACTTGATATAAATAATAATTTTATTTTAAATTTTACAAAGTTTATAAAATTATCAGTACATAGCAGTTCAAAATAAGGTGACAGTATAAATTCAAAAGGAAATCCTCCCTTTTTTATATTTCTTTGAATGACCCTGTGGCATGTATTATCGTAGTACAATGTAGTATTTTAGCATCATGTAGAATCGCAGTGCCATATAGTACTGTATATATAATGCAATGTTATGTAGTATTGTAATGCCATGTAATACAATGTAGTATTGTAGCATCATGTAGAATCGTAGTGCCATATAGTACTGTATATATAATGCAATGTCATGTAGTATTGTAATGCCATGTAATACAATGTAGTATTGTAGCATCATGTAGAATCGCAGTGCCATATAGTACTGTATATATAATGCAATGTCATGTAGTATTGTAATGCCATGTAATACAATGTAGTATTGTAGCATCATGTAGAATCGCAGTGCCATATAGTACTGTATATATAATGCAATGTCATGTAGTATTGTAATGCCATGTAATACAATGTAGTATTGTAGCATCATGTAGAATCGTAGTGCCATATAGTACTGTATATATAATGCAATGTCATGTAGTATTGTAATGCCATGTAATACAATGTAGTATTGTAGCATCATGTAGTATCGTAGTGCCATGTAGTGCCATGTAGTATTGTAGTGCTATGTAGTATTGTAGCATCATGTAGAATCGTAGTGCCATGTAGTGCCATGTAGTATTGTAGTGCTATGTAGTATTGTAGCATCATGTAGTATCGTAGTGCCATGTAGTGCTATGTAGTATTGTAGTGCTATGTAGTATTGTAGCATCATGTAGAATCGTAGTGCCATATAGTACTGTATATATAATGTAATGTCATGTAGTATTGTAATGCCATGTAATACAATGTAGTATTGTAGCACCATGTAGAATCGTAGTGCCATATAGTACTGTATATATAATGTAATGTCATATAGTATATTGTAATGCCATGTAATACAATGTAGTATTGTAGCATCATGTAGTATCGTAGTGCCATGTAGTGCCATGCAGTATTGTAGTGCTATGTAGTATTGTAGCATCATGTAATATCATAGTGCCATGTAGTGCCATGTAGTGCCATGTAGTGCTATGTAGTATTGTAGCATCATGTAGAATCGTAGTGCCATATAGTACTGTATATATAATGCAATGTCATGTAGTATTGTAATGCCATGTAATACAATGTAGTATTGTAGCATTATGTAGAATCGTAGTGCCAGATAGTACTGTATATATAATGTAATGTCATATAGTATATTGTAATGCCATGTAATACAATGTAGTATTGTAGCATCATGTAGAATCGTAGTGCCATATAGTACTGTATATATAATGCAATGTCATATAGTATATTGTGATGCCATGTAATACAATGTAGTATTGTAGCATCATGTAGTATCGTAGTGCCATGTAGTGCCATGTAGTATTGTAGTGCTATGTAGTATTGTAGTGCTATGTAGTATTGTAGCATCATGTAGAATCGCAGTGCCAGATAGTACTGTATATATAATGTAATGTCATGTAGTATTGTAATGCCATGTAATACAATGTAGTATTGTAGCATCATGTAGAATCGTAGTGTCATGTAGTGCCATGTAGTATTGTAGTGCTATGTAGTATTGTAGCATCATGTAGTATCGTAGTGCCATGTAGTGCCATGTAGTATTGTAGTGCTATGTAGTATTGTAGCATCATGTAGAATCGTAGTGCCATATAGTACTGTATATATACTGTAATGTCATGTAGTACTGTAATGCCATGTAATACAATGTAGTATTGTAGCATCATGTAGTATCGTAGTGCCATGTAGTGCAATGTAGTATTGTAGTGCTATGTAGTATTGTAGCACCATGTAGAATCGTAGTGCCATATAGTACTGTATATATAATGTAATGTCATGTAGTATTGTAATGCCATGTAATACAATGTAGTATTGTAGCATCATGTAGTATCGTAGTGCCATGTAGTGCCATGTAGTATTGTAGTGCCATATAGTATTGTAGTGCAATGTAGTCTTGTAGTGATATGTAGTCTTGTAGTGATATGTAGTATTGTAGTGATATGTAGTATTGTAGTATTATTGTAGTGATATGTAGTATTGTAGTGATATGTAGTATTGTAGTGATATGTAGTCTTGTAGTGATATGTAGTATTTGAGTGATATGTAGTATTGTAGTGTCATGTAGTATTGTAGTGATATGTAGTATTGTAGTGCCATGTAGTCTTGTAGTGATATGTAGTCTTGTAGTGATATGTAGTATTGTAGTGTCATGTAGTATTGTAGTATTATTGTAGTGATATGTAGTATTGTAGTGATATGTAGTATTGTAGTGCCATGTAGTATTGTAGTGATATGTAGTATTTTAGTGATATGTAGTATTGTAGTGTCATGTAGTATTGTAGTGGTATGTAGTATTGTAGTGCCATGTAGTATTGTAGTGATATGTAGTATTGTAGTGATATCTAGTATTGTAGTATTATTGTAGTGCCATGTAGTATTGTAGTGATATGTAGTACTGTAGTGATATGTAGTATTGTAGTATTATTGTAGTGCCATGTAGTATTGTAGTGATATGTAGTATTTTAGTGATATGTAGTATTGTAGTGTCATGTAGTATTGTAGTGGTATGTAGTATTGTAGTGATATGTAGTATTTTAGTGATATGTAGTATTGTAGTGTCATGTAGTATTGTAGTGGTATGTAGTATTGTAGTGCCATGTAGTATTGTAGTGATATGTAGTATTGTAGTGATATGTAGTATTGTAGTATTATTGTAGTGCCATGTAGTATTGTAGTGATATGTAGTACTGTAGTGATATGTAGTATTGTAGTGATATGTAGTATTGTAGTATTATTGTTATGCCATGTAGTATTGTAGTGATACGTAGTATTGTAGTGATGTGCAGTATTGTAGTGCCATGTAGTATTGTAGTGATATGTAGTATTGTAGCATTGTGTAGTGTCATGTATTATCGTAGTAGAATGTAGTTTTCTAGTACCATGCAGAATTGTAGCGCCATATAGAATCCTAATACCATGTCGTATTGTAGTACCATCTAGTATGGTAGTACCATGTCGTATTGTAGCACAATGTACATTACCATGTACCATGTACTATTGTACATATCCTACATATCATGTCACTCCTAACGCCTACACACGATGCCCTCTCCTACCGCCCACTCCTACACACGATGCCCACTCCTAATGCCCACTCCTACACACGATGCCCACTCCTAACGCCCAATCCTACACACGATGCCCACTCCTACCGCCCACCTAAATGTATGCTGTTTTAATTGAAGAGAAACTCCTGGGCAAAAGAAAGTTATCACCGATTTCACCTGACCGAAAAGTTAAAAACGAAGACGCATGTGTGATTTATCATAATTATTTTACAAACAAAAATCATTTTCCAGTACGTTAACTGAAAATACATCGTAAGGCTTCTCTTGCATTTCATGAAGAAAGTGTCAAGGGGTCAAAGAAGGAGTCCATATACTACAGATTAGAAATACTCCTGTGCTTATTCCGAACTGA